>NC_073313.1:159855012-159970012 GCF_027595985.1 Sorex araneus
GCTGTTTGGGGATACCCCCCTTCGCCCCAGGAAACAGCAGCAACAATGGCCAGGGTTCAATAAAACAAGGCCAGGCGCCTCGGACCAGAGGGTCTTTCTCTCCGAGCATCAGCTCTGCCTGGTGGATGCGGGGCCTGGGGGTCCCTGGGAAGGCGGGGTCCCAGGATGCTGGGGAGGGCTGCTGGGAGAGGATCTGGAGCCCCCCTTGGGGGCGGAGCTCAGAGCACCGTGGCTAAGCCTGGGCTGCCTGACTCAGTTTCTCCCTCGGGAGGCAGCGTCCGGCTCCGTGCACCTGACCATCCCCTCCAGGGGGCCTTTGTCTGTATAAACTCGGAGGTGGACTCAGTGGCCACGGGGCTGTTGTCCCGGCACCTCAGGGCCGTTTCTCTAGGGAGCCCTGTGCCCCCTCGGCACCCTCTCCCCTGAACCCTCCTGGGCCACGCCCTCAATAAGGCCCCGCCCCCACAAGGCCCAGCCCCAGATAAGGCCACACCCCCAGTAAGGCCCCGCCCCCAGGAAGGCCACACCCCGTGAGGCCACGCCTCCAATACGGCCCCGCCCCCACAAGCCCAGCCCCAGATAAGGCCCCGCCCTGGTAAGGCCCCGCCCCCAGTAAGGCCACACCCCCATAAGGCCACGCCTCCTTTCTGCGCTCAGGTGCTTCTTCCTGGCAGCGCAGAGCCCTGGACAGTCCAGCCTGGCCAGAGTCCAGTGGAGCGGAGACTTGCCCCCTACCCCCGCAGCCCCCAGGGCGGGGCCGCTGAGTGTGACCTGTCCAGCTCCGGTACCCGGAGGGCCGGGCAGTCGGACCCTGTGCCCCCGTGGGTCAGTGGCTCCTGAAGGTCCAGCGCGCGGGCTTGAGTGCGGAGTGACGGGGCTGGCCCCAGGCGGGGTGGACGAGAGGGGGAGCGTGGAGGCGGGGAACAAGCGTCCCCACCCCCGGGGGGACACCCAGAGCCCTGTGCCCTGCCTGGGCTCTCTGCTGCCCAGCGTGCCCTTGCAAGTGACCTCTGTGTGCCGGGCCACTGCTGTCCCTGCACGTGCCCCTTGGGCCCGCCCTTGTCTGCCCTTGTCCATCCCAGAGCGATGCCCGGCGTCCTGAGGGCCGCCCCCTCCCCACACCCCCCTGCCCACCCTGAGACCCGGATTCAGGCGGCGAAGGTGGGCGTGGGAGAAAGCGTCAGGTGGCCGCTCCGTCCGGATCTTGACTTGGGGTTTGGGCTTGGGGGCCACAGCCAGCTGTGCTCTGGGGTCGCCGCTGGCAAGGTCAGTGCCTTGACTTACCTCTCCGGCCTTGGTCCTTCCCTCGGAGGCGGAGCCGCCCAGGACAGGAAGCCGTGTTGCTTCACAGTGGGGTTCAGAGAAAGGCGCCTGCATGTCCTGCACAGCCGAGTGCCCCAGGGCGCCCGGGGTCCCCGCCCAGACCCCGCGGTAGACTCTGTGTGTGTGTGTGTGTGTGTGTGTGTGTGTGTGTGTGTGTGTGTGTGTGTGTGCGCGCGCGCGCGGGGTCGGGTCCCCAGGAGATACTGAACCCGGTGCACAGGTGACGCAGAACCGCGTGGGGGTGCCCCAGCGGCGACCTTGGGGGACCCTGTGCTGCGGGGCCCGCGCGTGACGCTCTCTTACCGGGCACGGCCGGCGCTTGGTGGCCCCGACTCGGCTGAGCTTGGCACTGCCCGGACGGGCTCCTGGAAGGCAGCGTGGTAACAGCCCGAGCCCCTCAGCTTGTTAGACTGAAAGAATGTGCCGTTTTAATTAATGATATGTAAATATCCTTGAATGGGCCACATTTGCATATTAAGAGAGATTTGCGGAATCTGCGGAGTAATATATTTTAATTAAGGATTAATTAAAAATAATGGGAATTTCATTTCGCCTGGCAGAATCCGTTTAGATTTTAGCACACGTCTGCTCAGGAGTCGGAGCAGTGCCCTGGGTGATGGTTCCCGCCGACAGGGCCCGGCCCCGCCCGGGCCCGCCCCGAGCCCCTTCCGGGAAGCAGGGGGGGGTCGGAGAGGGGTCCGGGGCGGGCCCCCCCGCCTCCCCCACGCCCCCGGCCCCCTCCACGCCGCTGCTACCCGGTGCCGGGGCTGTTTTGGTATTCTTTATGGTAAAGTAAGTAAATGGCTGTGGGACACGGAACACTAGCCCTGCCGGCAATTACGTTAATGGCACGCTATTAGGCTATGATTCTCTATGAGCAATCGGGGAGCAGAAACGCCTTTTTGAGAAGCAGCGCTACAACAGACGTCTGTCTTATTGATATAGCTGCGCCCGCTTTCCGCGTAATTACACGCGGCCACTCTCCCGGGCCGGGGGACAGGCTGCCCCCGGGGGGACGGGCCCCGGCGCCCCATCCCGGCACCTGGCGAGCCAGCGGGGCGAGCCCCCTCCCACTGCCCGCCAGCGCCCCCCCCCCCCCCCCGCGTGGACGGTGCCAGGGTCCCTGTCCCTGGGCGGGAGCAGGGAAGGGTCGTGTGGTTCCTCCCTCAGAACCACCCCGAGCCCAATGCCGCCTCGTCCACTCAAGTTTCTGCCTTGCCAAGCCAGGCAGGGACCCCCATGCTGCTCACACACTTCGGGGGGCAGTGTCTGCACAGCCCCGAACTCACTGTCCACCTGTCCACACACAGAGATGCACACATAGAGACACAGATACAGAGACACACACACACCTATACACAGACACACGGACACGGACATATACACACACAGACAGGGATACACAGACACAAACGCCTGTGTCTCACACATACAGATATAAAGATGCACACACATCTGCACACACACAGACACACAGGCACAGACATAGTCACACACAGCGATATATATAGACACACACCTGCACACATACAGAGACACAAGGCACAGACGTATACATACAGAGACACACACAGACACAGGCACACACCTGCACACATACACACAGACACAGACATATACACACACAGATACAGAAATACACACACACACCTGCACACATACAGAGACACATGACACGGACATATACACACACAGAGATACACACACCTGCACACATACAGAGACACAGACATACACACAGAGATACACACACACACACCTGCATGCATACACTCAGATACAGAGAAACACACCTGCACACACATAGAGACACACACTGACACAGATACACTCACACGTGCAAACACACACATGTGTGTGGGTCCGGTGTGCCCAGCGCAGGCAGAAGCCCAGCCCTGCGGCCCGGAGGGCGGGGCTGTGGGTGGGTGCCCGCGGGTGGAGGCGTGCAGGGACCCCGTGCCTGCGTGTACCGTGCTCTGTGCTTCATGGTCCCCAGCCCCATGGCTCTGTGGAACCGTGTCCACTCCCCGGGCCCGCGGCCGCCGGCCGATTCCTCGAAGCCGTGAGGGTTGTTTCCCGCATGCCCAGACGCCAGTGGAGACTTGGGGGCCCCCGCAGGCCGCCCTTGGGGTACAGCTGCCCCCCGCCCCCATCCCTCCCGCAGCCCCGAACACGGAAGGCCCAGCCTTGCTTCTCTCTCTCTTCCCCTGCAGGCGTGGGGAGGAGCGTGTGGGACCCGCGTTGGGGGCAGGGGTACGTGCACCCGGCCTCTCCATGTGCCCCCCGGGGTGCCCAGGTGCCCGCCCCGCCCGCCCCGCCCCTGACAGCAGGCCCAGGGGGCACGCGGCTGCAGAACAGGACGGCCCATTCTATTATTCATATGTTTCCTTTTATTTATTTTTCATGCCTCGCTCGCCGCGCTGGTGCCTCTCGCTTTCTCTGCCAGCTTCTGCTCCCCGTTGCTCGGACCAAGTGCTCGGCAGCCCCCCGTGGACACAGCAGGGCGGTGGGGCCCCCCACGCGGCTGCCCTCTGACGACCTGTCATCTGCGGCCGGCAACGGGGGAGGGGTCTGATTCCCGTGTGTCCCCCCCGCCCCCCCCGCCCCCGCCCCCCTCCTGCAGGCGCTCAGCGGCCTTGGGGACCCGGCCCCCCCCCCCCGCCCCCGCGCCCCGCGCCCGGCTTTAATGAGAATCTCTCCTAATTATTTCAGGGGCTGCGGCAGCCGAGCCCGCAGTGTACTTAGCGGTGGACGCCGTGGACGTGACCGCGGTGCTGATGGCGGCGTGAGATCAATAATTTAGGCCCCGGCCTTAATGGCGCAGCCGAGAGTTTAAGTGTCTGCCGGCGAGTTGGAGACTCAGGGTTCTGGGAATATTAACGACCCACCGGGACCCGAGGCCCCCCCGCCCCCACGCCCCCCCGTGCACCTCCTGGGTTTCTGTTGTGGAGCAATGTGGGGGGGGGGGGCTTGTCCCTTGGCCTGGAGGCTGCCGGTCACTCGTGGACGAGGTCGTGGGTGGGGGCAGGGGTGGTCCCCACGGATTCCTGCGTTTGCGCTATTGGGGGTCCGAGTTTCCCGGACTCCTTTTATCTCCAGGGCAGAAGCGCCCCCTGCCACCCCTTATTGCTTGTGTCATCCCCCCCCAAGTGACAGCTGCATCCACATGAGTGTCCCCCCCAGGCGGCGGGGCCGGTGGGGGGGTTATGTCCAGCCCAGGCCTGTGGACAGGTGCCATGCCCGTCGGCTGCTCTGTGAAGGCCGTGGAGAGCAGGGGAGGGTGGGGGGAGCGAGGGGGGGGCTCGGGGCGTTTGCGGAGAGCCAGTCCGGGAGGGCCGCGTGGTTACGGGAGGGGTCTGGGTGGTTCCGCGGCTCAGGGCTCACCCCGTGCTGTCTTTAACAAACACTTAGACATCGATCGCCATCTCCCGAGCACTGCTCGGGAGTCCCTGGGGAGGGGCCGCTCTGGGCGGGCTCTGGCTCCAGCCCGAGGGCTGTGGTGATCGAACCCCCGAACCCGCAAACCCGCAGCTTGGCTCGTTCCAGCCACGAGCCTCCGGCCCTGAGCCTTCCGCTGCTTCTGGCTGGGGTTTCTGACCCTGGGTGGTCCAAAGGTTGCCAGGGGTCCCTGGATGGCGCTGCCTCTGGGTATAGCCCCCAGACCCTCTTTAGGGGAGGGAGAGAGGGAGGGAGGAGGAGAGGGAGAGAGGGTGGAGGAGGAGGAGAAGGGGAGAGGGGGGGAGGGAGAGAGAGGGAGAAAGAAGGAGAGGGAGAGGGAGAGAGAGGGAGAGGGAGAGAGAGAAGGAGAGAGGGAGAGAGGAGGGGTGGGGGGGGCGGGGAGGGCAGGGCAGGGCCTCCCTGGGGCTGGGAGGGCAGCAGGAGACCAGGAGAGCCGGTCTGGCTCCCCTATAAATAGGCGCCGCGCGGCTGATGAATCCGCTGCGGAGGAATTAATTCTGAACCGCGAAGAGCCATTAGGGCCCGGATGCAGCTAAACAGGCGGCCGGGATTACAGATGCTGCCAGATGCCCCGCCCCGCCCCCGGAGCTCAGGGAGAAGGGGGGAGTGGGCACTGTGGGTGCCCGTGGTGGGCCCCGCCCCCTCCGCGGGACCCTCGGGCCGACCCATTTCCCAGCAAGGTCTTTAAACTGGGGGGGTGTCCCAGCACCCCCTCCCCTGACGGTCCTGCCCAGTTCTTCCACCCCATGGGGTCCGAGTGAGCAAGAGAGGGGGCAGGACGATGGCCAGGGTGACCCCTGAGCACTGCCCGGGGTGTCCCAGGGACTGGGCAGGGGCCACATTCCCTTGGCAGGGCAGGGCCGCGCCTTGAGGGGCCTCAAGCAGGGGCACCCGCCCCCACCAGACACAGAGGGATGTGGGAGCCCTAGGGGGGGCTGATGGGGGTGCCGGGGCCCGTGGGCACTTCAGCTCGCTGCTCGGGGCTGCTGGCAGGTGAAGATCTCAGGGACCTCTCAGAACATTCCGGAAAGATCTCAGAGACCTCTCAGAACATTCCGGAAGAGGCAGCTCCTTAGCTGTGCCCAGGGGCCGGCCTACCTGCCACACACGTGGCTACGGGCAAGACGCTCCATCGTGTTTGGGGTGGAGGGGGAGGCGGTGTTTACTGTCCCCCTCAGACTGTGTGTGTGTGTGTGTGTGTGTGTGTGAGAGAGAGAGAGAGAGAGAGGCAGAGAGAGAGACAGAGAGACAGAGAGAGAGAGGAGAGAGACAGAGAGAAAGAGAGATGGAGAGAGAAAGAGAGAGGGAGGGAGGGAGAGGGAGGGAGAGGTGGGGATGGAGGGAAGGAAAGGGAGAGAGAAAGAGGGAGGGGGAGGGAGAGAGGGAGAGGGAAGGGGAGGAGGTGGGAGGCGCCTCTGAAATGCTTCCATCTGGTGGCTGCCTGGTGTTTGGGGACCCCCAGGCCCACTTCCTGAGCTCTGTGGGTGGTGCTGGGGAGGGGCGTCATCTCCGGGATCCATTAGGTTCTCACTGGGAAGGGCAGAGACTGAGAGATCGGCACCCCACCCCCCTGCGGTCTCATCGGAGTCGGACTAACAAGGGAGCAACAGGCCCTGAGTCCAGGGAAGGGGCGTTCAGAGACGATTTCCCCTGCGTCGTTTCTTACTGCTTCCCCCATCCCCCCTTTTATGGGGGGGGGACATACCTTATACCTGGTGATGCTCAGGGCTGACTCCTGGCTCTGTGTTCAAGGATCACGCCTGGCTGTTCTGGGGGGGTCCCTATGGGGTGCCGGAGGGGCGGTGGGGAGGGACCCGGGTCGGCCGTGTGCACAGCAAGCATCCCGCCCACGGTGCTCTGACTCCGGCTCTGTTTCTTAGTTCTTGATCTTTTTGAAAAAATTTCATTTATTTATTTTTGGGTCACACCTGGCAATGCTCAGGGGTTACTCCCGGCTCAAATGCTCAGGAATCATCCTGGAGGTGCTCGGGGGACCCTATGGGATGCTGGGAATCGAACCCCGATCAGCAGTGTGCAAGGCAAACGCCCTCCAGCCCCCTTGATGGTTTTTTATCGGACACTTTTCCCCTCTTGTAGGGATGGCAGCCCAGGAGCTGGGGAGGGGCAGGGGTGATCTCCGCCCCCTGGGCTCCACGGTGGGAGTGGACGGTGGGAGTGGACGGTGGGAGTGGACACTGGGTTGCAGGCACACCAGAAAGCGCTAATGAGGCATCTTCTAGAATCTCTGGCCGGGCAAAGCATCGGTTCCGGTTCAGTTCCCGCTGCCCTTGGGAGGCACCGCCCACCCGCCGTCCAGCCCCGTCCAGCCACGCCCACCCACCATACAGCCCCGCCCAGCCCGTTCAGCCCCGCCCAGCCCCGTCTGTGGCCCCTCCCCCGTCCTGACTGCCTATCTGCCTCCACCATTTGACTACTTGTCTTCCTCCTACCTCTGACTACCTATCTGCCTCCCCCATCTGACTGCCTATCTGCCTCCCCCATCTGACTGCCTGTCTGCCTCCCCCGTCTGACTGCCTGTCCACTCCCCCATCTGTCTCCCTTGTCTGCCTCCCCCATCTGACTGCCTGTCTTTCTGCCTCCCCCATCTGTCTGCCTCCCCCATTGACTTCCTGTCTGCCTCCCCCATCTGACTGTCTGCCTCCCCCATCTGTCTCCCTGTCTGCCTCCCCCATTTGACTACCTGTCTTCCTCCTGCCACTGACTACCTGTGTGCTCCCCCATCTGACTGCCTGTCTGCCTCCCTCCTCAGACTCCTTTCTCCCTGTTACTGTCCAGAATCTGGAGGCTCAGGCTGGCGCCTTGGGGAGTCCCTCCAGCTCAGGTCTCGGGGCTGGTTCCTGTCCTCGGGGTCTCCGGGGTGTTGGGGGAGGCCCACCCGGCAGTGCTCGGGGCTCACTCCTGGCTCTGTGCCTGCGGATCATGTCCTGCTTTGGGGGGGACGCAGCCGGCCCCCCTCACTGTGGAACTCATCCGGGCAGGGCTGACCGCCAGCAGGGGTGCAGGACGGGCACCTCCACCCTGGCCTCCGGGTGCTGGGCAGGTCAGGGGCACGGGGCCTCACCCCGGGCCCGCAGGGGTAGAAGCTGGGGGCGGGTGGCCCCAACATGGCCCCTGCCCTCCGGGACACCTCTCACCCCCTCTCAGGGGGACCCAGGCCCAACACTGTCCCCCGAGTCCTTCTTTATCCCTCTGGGAGGCCCGGCTGGCTGCCCCCTCAAACAGAGGGGCCCAGAGCAAGGGAGAACTTGACACGGAGCGTCTTTCTCCACAGCAGAGGTTGAGCTCAGGTGGGGGATGACACGTGTGGGCCAGAGAGACGGGTGACGGGGGGTAGGCCATGACCCGGGATCCCCCAGAGGGGTCCTGGAGCCCCACCAGGCGTGATCCCTGAGCACAGAGCCAGGAGTCAGCGCAGAGCACGGCCGGGTGTGCCCATGCCCCGACCCCATCTGGGAAGGAGATTCCTGCAGTGACAGGCGAGATCGTAGGGTGGGGCTGCTGGGGGGCGCTCAGACCTGGGACTCCCTCCTCCTCCTCCTCTTCCCCCTCCTCCCCCTCCCCCCTCTCCCTCCCTCTCCTCCTCCTCCCCTCCTTCTTCCTCTCCTCCCCTTCCCCTCCCTCCTCCTCCTCCCCCTCCTCCTGTCTCTTCCCCTCCTCCTTCTCCTCCCTCTCCCCCTCCTCCTCCTCCTCCTCCTCCTTCCTCCTCCTCCTCCTCCTCCTGTCTCCCCTCCTCCTCCTCCACCCCTCCTCCTCCTCCACCCCTCTCCTCCTCTTCCTCTTCCTGTTCCTCTCCTCCTCTTCTTTCTCCTCCTCTTCCTTCTCCCCCTCCTCCTCCTGTCTCCCCTCCTCCTCCTCCTCCACCCCTCCCCCTCCTCCTCCTCCACCCCCCTCCTCCTACTCCACCCCCTCCTCCTCTTCCTCTTCCTGTTCCTCCCCTCCTCTTCTTTCTCCTCCTCTTCCTTCTCTCCCCTCCTCTTACTCTTCCTCCTCCCCCTCCTCCTCTTCCTCTTCTTCCTCCTCCTCCTCCCCCTCTCCCCTTCTCTTCCTCCTCTTTCTCTTCCTTCTCTCCTCCTTCTCTCCTTCTCCTCTTCCTCCTCCTCTTCCTCCTCCTCGTCCTCCTCTTTCTCCTCTCTTCCTCTTCCTCCCTTTCCTCCTCCTCCTCCTCTTCCTCCCTCTCTTCTTCCCCCTCCCCTCCTCCTCCTCTTCCTCCCCCTGCTCCTTTTCCCCCTCCTCCTCTTCCGCCCCTCCCCCTCCTCCTCCTCCTCCCCCTCTTCTTCCTTTTCCTCCTCCTTCCCCCCTCCCCTCGCCCCTCCAGAGGCCAGCCTCAAACTCTTCTCTCCGCACCTCCCAGCGGGGTCTGCTTTGCCTCCGGGGTCGGGTTGGCATCAGGTCTGGGCTTGGTGTCCAGCTCTGGCCAGTCGGCGCCCGAGGCTCAGGGTCCCGGCGCAGGTCTCGCGGGGTCCTCGGGTTCCGGGCGGGGGGATGTGGCTGTGGCTGAGGACCCAGCCCAGGAACTGAGTCCGGGTTCCGGCTCCCCGCGGAGGGCTGGGTTAGGTCACGTCACGGGCAGGCGACCGGGCAGGCGACCCTCGCTGCCCCCGTGCCGGGAGGTGTCCTGGGCTCCCTAGGGGGGCAGTCAAGGGGGGGGTGCACGGGGCGGGGGTCCAGTTGTGCAGGACCCGCTGCTCCCTGCCTGGGACAGGCCAGCTCGGGTGGGGGCAGGTGGGGGCGGCCCCTCCGGCGCCCCCTCTGGGCAGCAGCCCTGGCTCCCCCACCCTCCCCTCTGGGTCTCAGGGCTGGAAACTGACCCAAAGAGGATTTTCCAGCTCTGCCGCCCGGAGTCCAGTGTTGATGGTGTGTGAGTGTCTGTCTGTGTCTGTTTGTGTGTGTCTGTGTCTGTGTGTGTGTCTGTGTCTGTGTGTCTGTGTTTGTGTGTGTGTCTGTGTGTGTCTGTGTATGTCTGTGTCTGTGTATATGTCTGTGTGTGTCTGTGTCTGTGTGTCTGTGTGTGTGTCTGTGTATGTGTGTCTCTGTGTGTGTCTATGTCTGTGTGTGTCTGTGTCTGTGTGTCTGTGTGTATGTCTGTGTGTGTCTGTGTCTATGTGTGTGTCTGTGTGTGTCTGTCTGTGTGTGTGTCTGTGTATATGTCTGTGTCTGTGTGTCTCTGTGTGTGTCTGTGTGTGTCTGTGTGTATGTCTGTGTGTGTCTGTGTCTGTGTGTGTTTGTGTCTGTGTGTCTGTGTGTGAATCAGTATCTGTGTGTCTGTGTGTGAGTCAGTGTCTGTGTGTGTCTGTGTGTGTCTATCTGTGTGTGTGTCTGTGTCTGTGTATGTCTGTGTGTGTGTCTGTGTCTGTGTGTGTGTCTGTGTGTCTCTGTATGAGTCAGTGTGTGTCTCTGTGTGTGTCTGTGTCTGTGTGTGTCTGTGTGTGTGTTTGTGTCTGTGTGTATGTCTGTGTGTCTGTGTGTGAGTCAGTGTCTGTGTCTGTGTGCATGTCTGTGTGTGTCTGTATCTCTGTGTGTGTCTGTGTCTGTGTGTATGTCTGTGTGTCTGTGTGTCACTGTCTGTGTGTGTGTCTGTGTCTCTGTGTGTGTGTCTGTGTCTGTGTCTGTTTGTATGTCTGTGTGTATCTGTATCTGTGTGTGTCTGTGTCTCTGTGTGTGTGTGCGCTACGGTGGAGGGGTGTCTCCCTGAGCTGGCCTTCGGGTCCCCCCGGCCCACGGGAGGTGGCACTGGCCCTTCCTGCCCGCGTGGCGTGGCGTGGGGGGTGGGGGCAGAGCCTGCGTCCCCGGGCGCCTGATCGGGAGCTGGGATGAATAATTGGGATTCGCCAAAGTGTTTAAACACCAGAATTGAAATTAATGTCCCCTCATCGCGGGCTGCGCTGACAATACATTACCTCAAACACCTTCCCAAAGTGGAATGGATGTTTGTTTATCCTAATGAAATATACATCAAAACAGGTTGCCGGGGACCCTAATGAGGGCCGGGCCGCACGCCCCTCGCCCCGGGGGGCCTGGGGGGGGCCCACCCGGGCTGTTTCTCTGGCTTCCTTCCCCCCTCCCCCCGCCCTGTGTTGTTGTTATTATTATTATTATTTATTTATTTATCTGGAGTGACCCGTCCACAGCTGTGGCGGGGGACATTAATACGGGTTTAATGAAAATTCCAGTTGATCTGTCCAGAGATATTGATGAGCACAACGGGGCTGTATTAATCACCTGCTCTGGCGGAGAGGAGTGAGGCGGGGCGGGGCCTCGGTGCCCTCCTGCTGCCTTCGAGAGCGAGCGGGAGCACCCCCGTCTGGTGCCCCCTGGGGCCCCAGTGCTCCCGGAGTTCCTTGTACCGAGAGATCCCCTTCGCTCTCGGAGACCCGTGACCTGGCCTTTCCCTTCCCCCTCGCGGCCGCCCCCCTGCACCCATGCCCCCCCGCCCCGCCCCATCCCCCAGGGTGTCGAGATCACCCCGTCCTCCCTCCCTCCTCCCTCCCGGGACCCCCCCGCCTCTCCCCAGTGCCAAATGTTCCTTGGTAGGAACAAGCGCCATTTCTTTATGGCTTATGGCAAGCTGCCTTGATTACTGCGACTGCTGTACCCATTATGTGAATTAAATATGTATTCAGCCGCACGCTGCTCGCGATGTTATTGCAGGGGTGACATATGGTACCGGCTCAATTAGACAGGAGCTAGCATTAGATAACCCTTCGGATTGCACACGCCCGCCCCTCCGTGCGCCTGGTGGGTCATTTCCCCCCGCAGCGGGGCTCGGTCGGCCGTGGGGGTGGGTCCCTGCATCGGGGGCCGGGGGGAGCAGAGGGCCTCTCCAACAGATGGACAGACGGACAGACGGGGAGCCGGGAAGGCCGCCCCGGCTCGGAGCTGCTGGCGCTTGGAAGCAGTCTATTTCGGGACGCGGCTGGCAGCCCGCTCTGGGGCCAGGCCAGCTCCGTCTCTCCGGGCTGGGAAGATCCGAACGGAATGACAGCTGTCCGCAGGCCGCGGCCTCGCGCTGTGACTCATGGCGTGAACGCGCGTCTCCCCCCGCGCCCCCCACCCGCCACCCCCCCACCTCGCCCGCCCGCCCCAGATGTCCTGGGGACAGGTCCCGTGTTCTAGCACATCTGGACCGCGTGGGCGGCTTCCCAGTGACCCTGGGGGCAGCGTCTTCCCAGCTCGGCCCAGATTCGCTTGCTCCCACACCCCCCCACCCCGCCCAGGTGCCCCCCCCACCCTCACTTGGCCGCATGACGTGCTGAGCTGAATTTGGCCCCCGGTGGGCTCCGTCCTGGGACCTGAGGTTTCCCAGGGGCCGACATTCAACCCAGCACCCTGAAGCATGGTGGGAATTAATTGTGGGTCCCCCGTGCCCTGATCCCAGCCCCTCTCCCAACCCAAGCCTGCTGGGGCGGGGGGTTGGCGTCACCCAGGGGGGGAACGAGGAACCGGCGTTTCCCTCCCCAGCAGCTCGCCAAGGCCCGAGGCTGCTTTTTGCTTGTTTTGGGGGGTTTGGGCTCTTCGCACGCTCAGGGCTTCCTCCTGCTTGGGGGACCTGATGGGATGCCAGGATTGAGCCCCAGTCAGCCACGTGCAAGGCAGATGCCCTCCCCGAGGTGCTGTGCGCCCCGCAGTGAGCGACCCCCTCCCTCCGTCCCTCAGGTGCCCCCTCAGGCTTCTGAACGGTTCTACAGTGCTCGGAGAGTCAGCCTGACCTCAGAGCGAGTCCCTGGGCAGGCAAAGGCCTCGTGAGGACGGGGCGGCTCACGGGCAGGTCTGGGTCAAGGAAAAGTCAAGCCAAGGTACAGATGATGCTAGCGTGATTGCTCCTATCATTATTGCCGCTGGCATTGTTGCCGCTGCCCATCCATAGACTTTTCTCTTCGTAACTTTTGTTTCTGGACCCGTGGCACTCAGGGCTGACTCCTGGCTCTGTGCTCAGGGCTGACTCCCAGATCTGTGCTCAGGGCTGACTCCCGGATCTGTGCTCAGGGCTGACTCCTGGATCTGTGCTCAGGGCAGACTCCTGGCCCTGTGCTCAGGGCTGACTCCCGGCTTTGTGCTCAGGGCTGACTCCCGGATCTGTGCTCAGGGCTGACTCCCGACTCTGTGCTCAGGGCTCACTCCCGGCTCTCTGCTCAGGGCTCACTCCCAGATCTGTGCTCAGGGCAGACTCCTGGCCCTGTGCTCAGGGCTGACTCCCGGATCTGTGCTCAGGGCTGACTCCCGACTCTGTGCTCAGGGCTGACTCCCGGCTCTCTGCTCAGGGCTCACTCCCGGCTCTGTGCTCACGGCTCATTCCTGGCTCTGTGCTCAGAGCTGACTCCTGGTTCTGTACTCAGGGCTGACTCCTGGCTCTGTGCTCAGGACTCACTTCTGGCTCTGTGCTCACGGCTCACTCCCGGCTCTGTGCTCAGAGCTGACTCCTGGCTCTGTGCTCAGGGCTCACTCCTCGTGGGGCCTGGGGGACCAAATTGGGTGCCAGAAACTGAACCCAGCTTGGCCAAGTGCAAGGCCAGCGCCCCACCCGCTGTGCTGTCTGCCCAGCCCCGCCCGTCCCGTCTCGTCACCCCTCCCACCTACTCACCCATCATTTTTCCCACCGTGTCTGTATCCATCCACCGTCCAGCCCCGCGTCCCTCTGTCCATCCGTCACTGGCTGTTTATCTGTGCCTTGGCCAGGGCTGGTGCCCAGGGCTGCTGTGGTGACCCCCTGCCAGCCCTGGGTGGGGGCTGGGGGACCCTGTGATGCCAGGGACCAAACGGGGGTGAAGCACGTGCAAACCAGGCGCCTTGACCCTGTGCTCGCTCCCGCCCCTACCCCTGCGCCCTCCGGAAAAGGAACACGTGTCGCACGAACTCCAGCCAGGAGCTCGTGTGACACGTGTAGGCGGGAGGGGTGACGTGGGCCCCCAAGCAGGAGCCGGGCCAGGTCCTGCCCCTCCAGAGCAAGGCTGGCACCCCGTGACCCCTGCAGCCCCCACCCGCCAGACTGACCCGGCGACCGGAGTGACCATGGCCCGACCCGGCGGCCAAGGGGGACACGGCGGGGGGGACAGGGAGGCAGCAGGGCAGCCCAGGCGGGGGGGCCGAGGCGGAAATGGCTCTCCCTCCCTCCCTCCCGCCCGGCCGCTGTGCCCCGCCGTGCCCCTCTGTCGGGGGCCAGGCAGATGCCGCCATCTGCTCCCGGCCCTGGCCTGGCTATTATTTATTTTCCTCAGTTGTTGCTCTGCGGGCCGAGAGTTGACAGAGCGGTTTTGTAGAATAGAAACATTATAGACTGTTACTGTCAGGGTGTTAAATGTGATGGATAGAGAACGGAGGCAGCGGAGGGGACGCGAAGCCGGGCGCGGGGCGCTCCCGGGAGCCGGTGAGCGAGTGTGCAGGCAGCTAATGGGCGCCCGCCACGCACGCCCCGCCAGGGGGCTGCTTCCAGGGCGCAGGGCGGGGGCTCCCGGGAGCTTGGCGTGGGCTGGGGGGGCCGCACGGCCGGGCTGGGCAGCTCCTACGCCGACCCTCGTCACACCCCACCGCGCGGCGGTAGGGCTGAGCCTCGGCCGCGGGACCGCGGGAATCAGGGCGCCCCGCTGTCTGCCGCGACGGGGGGGGGGGGGGGGGTCGTCTGTTCCCTCCTGCCCTGGTGGGGGGGGTCCGCTTCGCTCTCACCCCGCCTGCGTCCTGCGTGCAGCAGCAGCCAGGCCAGGCCGGGGGGCCAGTCACCGCTCTGCTCTGCAGGGAGGTCAGCAGGGAGGGAGGGGGCCACCGAGGGGAGTGGCAGGCGGAGTGACTGGGACAGAGCCACCGGCGGGCGCCGTGACCCCGAGCTTCTCCCGCCGCCCAGGGCTCGTGGCCAGGAGCACCGGGGGGCGAGGATGTGCCGGGGCGCCCGGAGAGTCCCTGGGAGCAGCCAGCGCTGTGCCGTGATGGGGTCCTCACAGAGGCAGCGAGGGAGCGGGGCCATCAGAGTGATGGCTCTGCGGGAGTAAGGTCGTGACCACCGCAACTGCAGGGGCCGCAGAGGAGGAAGAGCTGCAGGACTAGGAGAGCAACAGCAGCGAGAGAGAGTACTTGCGAGGAGTAGGAGCACGGGAGCAACAGAGAGCAGGAGGGGCAGTAACGGCACTGTGAGGAGGAGGAGCAGCCAGGAGCAGCCATGGTGCTTGCGAGTCATTGTAGGAGCAGTAATAGTGAGTACCAGTACTAGGAGCAGGAGTAGTAGCAAGTGGCAGTACTACGAGCAGTAACAGCAACCGTGGACAAGTAGGACGGTTCTATCAGCCGGGGGTAGTTGTAGGGGCAGTAATAGCAATTGTGAGTGGCAGCACTGGGAGCAATAATAGCAGCCGTGAGTAACAATACTGGGAGCAATAATAGCAGCTGTGAGTAACAATACTGGGAGCAATAATAGCAGTCGTGAGTAACAGTACTGGGAGCAATACTGGGAGCAATAATAGCAGTCGTGAGTAACAGTGCTGGGAGCAATAATAGCAGTCATGAGTAACAATACTGGGAGCAATAATAGTCATGAGTAACAATACTGGGAGCGATAATATTAGTCGTGAGTAACTGTCCTGGGAGCAATAATAGAAATCATGAGTGGCAGTAATGAGAGCAGTAAAAGAAATCCTGAGTAATAGTACTGGGAGTAGTTACTGGGAGCAATAATAGCAGCCATGAGTAACAGTCCTGGGAGCAGTAATAGCAATAGTGACTATATTGGGAGCAATAAAAGCAGTTGGAAGTGGCAGTACGGGGAGCAGTGAAAGCAGTAGTGAGTAACAGTACTGGGAGCAGTAATAGCTGTTGTGAGTAACAGTGCCTGGGGAGCAGTAATAGCAATTGTGAGTAACAGTTGGGAGCAATAAAAGCAGTCATGAGTAACAGTGCTGGGAGTAGTAATGGCAGCCATGAGTAGCAGTACTGGGAGCAGTAATAGTTGTAACAGTGCTGGGAGCAATAAAGGCAGCCATGAGTAACAGTGCTGGGAGCAGTAAAGGCAGCCATGAGTAACAGTGCTGGGAGCAGTAAAGGCAGCCATGAGTAACAGTACTGGGAGCAGTAATAGCTGTGAGTAACAGTACTGGGAGCAGTAAAAGCAGCCGTAAGTAACAGTGCTGGGAGCAGTGATAGCCTCCTGAGTAACAGTACTCGAAGCAGGCCAAGTTGCTGGTGGGACCCTGGCTCTCCCTGGGTCCTGTCAGGCTCAGTGCTCAGTGCTCCTTGGCTGCTCGTGGGGACGCGCGGGGCCCGAGGATGCAGAGCTGCCGGGCCTGGGTCCGACCTGCCCTGCAGGAGCTGCAGATGGAGCGGGGCGGGGCGGGCCGGGGGCCCCTCGGGTGCGTGGGTCCTGCTCGGGCCGCGTCCTGTTGGCACCGTGACTGGACTTGGTGGGCGCCCCTCAGCAGGCCCCGCGCCCCGGGGTGGGCCGTGTTGCGTGTGCGCCAGCCCCGTGTGCCCCGCCCACGCCCTCTGCCTCCTCCCTCGAGGCGCTGCCTCCTTGGCAGCCCCCGGCCCACCCCGTCTCGGCGGGGGCGGGAACGCTCAGGAAAGGGAGAGACATGGGTGAGAGAGACCCGGGCCCGCAGGTGGAGGGCTGCTCGGGACCCGGGGTGGGGGCTGGGAACACTGCTGGGTGGGGGAGACCCTCTCCTCTTCCCACGCCCTCACACACGCGTGTGCGCGCACACACACACACACACACATGAAGATGCTGACACGTGCAAACACAGTGCAAACATGCACATAAGACGTGAGCACATGAAGACACCTGTGCACACACACGTGAACACATGTGCATGCACACACATGCACACACATGTGCATGCACACACATGAACACACATGTGCATGCACACACATGCACGGTAGCTGTGGTGACCTGCGAACCCCCTTCCCAAACAGTGAATCACCCCCATCCCCGGAAATCTACCATCCTCACACAACCAGGAAGTGACCCCCCTCCCCCTGCCACTGCTTGGACCTCCCCCCCACCCCGAGGTGCTGCCACCGTGGGTATAGGCCAAACTGGATTCAGCCCGTTTGTGGACCCTCAGGGGCAGACCCCATGGGTTGGAAGAGAAGTGGAAAGTCCACAGTTTCCCTAAGTCCCGGGGTCGCACAGGGCCCAGCAGGCTGAGATGCCCACAGATCTCTGGGTGGCATCTGTGTCCCCCCCCCCCGTGGGCGCCCCTACACCACCCTGAGTCCGTGGGGAGGAGGAAGGAGGCGGCAGGCACCCCACCTCGCGCCGGGGAAAGTGGCTCGCAACCAGCTTTATTTGGTAAAATGCTGCAATAGACGCTTGTCAGAAATAATTTATTCCTGTTAGCTGTAATCTGAAGGAAAACAGATACAAGTCCTATAGTTACAAAAAAAAATCAAAAAAGCAAGAAGTCTGCTTTCGCTGACAGTACAAAGGTGTCATGCACAAGAAAGATTGACACAGACCAAGAGGTCTTGTGGGAAATATGATAATAACTATAAAGAAGACAGATTAGTCCCCAGTTGCCAACATTCAAACCTTTTTACAGTCAGTTCAAACATATAAAACTTTATTGCTCTACAGAAAGGGGAACAATTTCTGGCGTGCTGGCTTCCCAGGGCTGGGTTTATACTGTCTGTGTTATTGCTCTATAGTGGCATTTTAAAGTTTATTGAACAAGACTTTCACAATTGAAGGAAGTATATAAAACTGTAAATTTATTAGATTTTTCAGGATAAGTGCCCTTTCTAGTTGCGCTCACGAATTCTGTGCTCCGAGAAGCCGCTAGTTACAAGACTTATTAATATTAAAGGCGGGGAAACACGTGCTGTCTTAGACCTCCGCAGAGCTCAAAAATAATATTATTCTATTACGGAGTGCCAGTGGCCCAAATGGGCGCGTGTGGGGTGGATACACCCCGAATCGGGCTGGGAACCCCAGACTTGCCGGGTTCCCGCCAACTAAAATGGGGACCTTTTGCTGGGCTCGACTCGATTTTAACACCTTCCTGTGGTTCTCTGGTTTCTCCACTGTGCTGGATGTTTCTGGATACAGGTGTGAGAGTGTGAGTGTGTGCATGTGTGTGTGTGTGTGTGTGTGTGTGTGTGTGAGAGAGAGAGAGAGAGAGAGAGAGAGAGAGAGAGAGTTTTCAGATTCTTGTTTTTTTTCCCAGCATTTTCCCACTTGGGAGTCTAATGCCCTCTGGTGTGGAAGGTTTTAATGATCATATATAAAATGATACATTTTAGCTCACCCTCTGTATATAAAATGATACATAGTAGCCTGCCCACTTTGTGTATAAATGATACATTGTAGCCCACCCTCTTTGTATAAAGTGATACATTGTAGCCCGCCCTCTGCTGATACATCGTAGCCCATCCTCGTTTATGAAAACATACATTTTTTGCCCGTTTTGTTTTACAAAACAAGGACATTGGCCTGTCCTGTGCATTATAAAAAAATACGTTGGTGCCTCCCCAAAAGTTCCTCAGCTTTTGCTTGTGGCAAACTGGTGAGTTTTCAGGATTTCTCTGCTGTTATCGCCAACCTTGCACAGACATGATGGTAGGAAATTTGGGAAATATGTTTGGTTTGTTGGATTTTGTTCGGGGGCAGCACCCAGATGCTCAGGGCTGACTCCTGGCTCTGCACTCAGTAATTACTCCTGGCAGTGCTCGGGGGATCCTATGGGATGCCAGGGATCAAACCCAGGTCCAACATGTACAAGGCAAATGCTCATCCCGCTGTGCTCCAGCCCCAGGACATTTGTAAACTCTGTAATCAGTATTGGGGTTTCTTAATGTCTGCCCTGTAGATTTGGGGGTTCAAGATATCCAAGACTATGGGGGTTATTCTTGGGCACGGTGGCACCAGCCTGGCATCTGTCAGAGCCCGTGGCCCGCGGGGAAGCGTGAGTTTACACAGTCCTGTGATGAACCTATGGGGAAAAAGTACACGCGGGTGTAAGTGAATAACTCGGCTGTGTTCGAGGTCCGAGAGTACAACATCAGGGAGGGGCTTGGCTTGAACCCAGCCGACCCGAGCCCTGAGCACCGCCGGGTGTGACCCCCAGCCAGCTGTGCTGGGAGGAAGCATCCCCTGAAGTCTGGGTCCCTGGCCCAGATTCCGGGGTCCGGAGTTCCCTGTCATACTCATTTGTCTCTTTTTGTTTCATTGGGAGGGGCGACCCGCTGATGCTCAGGGGTTCTGCCTGGCAGTGAGGGGGGGCGCCCAGGGAGGGAGCCTGGGTCGGCTGCGTGCAGGGCATGTGCCCTCCCTCCCCACTCCCCGTGGCTCCGCCCCCGTTGCGGGCATCTGTGAGTTGCAGATTATCTCTCAGTTGCATGTGCTGCCTCTCCGTGGACACACGTGTGTGCATGAGCACCACACTGCCGCCCCCTCCCAACCCCCCGCCCGCCTCCCCCCGCCGCCCGCCGGCCAAGCGTCTGAGACGCGGGTGGCAGCGTGACCATCATTTTCTCATTTGACACGGTTAACTCCGAAGAGCCATCAACTCGCCTTGGATTTCCCATCCGTCTTCGAGGGTTTTCTTTGGCCCACCTCGTCAGAGGGGTTTCTCGGGTGGCGGGTGCCCGCCCGCCCGCCTGCTTGGCCACCCGGCCGCAGCTTCCTGCTTCGGGGAAGCCGTCAGCGCGAAAGGGCCGTTTGACCCGCGGTTGTGCGTTAATTCTCTTCCGAGCCAGAGCCCTCCCGGACTCAGCCGCTGCCATATTTTCCAGCGGGATGAAATTAGAACCGGCCTCCGGCTGCGGTGGCGGCCCTGAATCCTCTCATTCCACGTTCCCTTCGCGTCACTCTCGGGCTCTCTGGACACGTGGTGGCAGCTCCACAGTGTCTGTCACCTGCGTCCCGCACCCTGACACCCCCACCCACGCCCTGACACCACCCCCCGCCGTGTGCCGCAGCCTCTGTAGGCAGTAGCTGGATTTTGCTTCTCTCAGGGTCCACGTGACCCCCCTCCCACACCCACACCCCCCACACACACACACCTGTAGCCCCATGGTTGTCTGGGAATGAGATGGGACATTTTAGGATGGTGGTGACAACCAGCTGGCTCTCCCTTCCCTCAGTGGACACACATAAGTATGCTCATATGCACACATGCGCACATATACACAATGCACACACTGACCTGCACGTACACATACACACATGTATACATGTGTGCATATGTACGCAATGCATACACTAGCTTGCATGCACACATACATGTACATGCGTACGCACATATACACCATGCACACACTAGCTTGCATGCACACATACATGTACACACATATGCATGTATGCACAGTGCACATACTAGCCTGTACGCACTCATGCACAGGCATGCACACACCTTCAGTGAAGCCTGGTTGCACACATCGGGGACCCACGGCCCCCCTCGCAGCCCCCCCCACATCTTCTTGCCATGCAGTCTCAGCCGCAGAAGCCCCTGGAAGCAGCCCAGGAGGCCCCTCGTCACACACGTGGGCCCCGAGTTTGGGCTAGACCGGCCCCCTGAGGACACACAGTTTCCCGCTGACTCTCAGCTCTGCCCCTGCGAGGGGTTCGCAGTGTCGGGCCGCAGGGTAGAGGTGGAGGGGGCTGGAGGGTTCAAGAGGCAAAGCGGGGGTGAGAGAAGGGAGGAGGGGGAGGAGGGCGGGGAGGAGCCTGGAGCGCAGCCCGCAGACTCCAGGGAGCTGTTGATGAATTCCCGGCGCCTCATCGCGAGAGGAAGTGAGCTAAGACCCCCCCCCCCCCCCCCCGCCTTATGCAGAGGAGCTTGTCTGGGGAATGCAGATGGCTCGGGCCTCTAGGAACACGCTGGGTCTTTCCAGAGAGGGGCACAGAGCCCAGGGCCGGGGGCTGGGACCCGCACCCCGGCTTCCCGGGGTCAGGAAGGGGCAGGGGCGTGTGTGTGTGTGTGTGTGTGTGTGTGTGTGTGTATGTGTTGGGCTGCACAGTCCGGGAACCGTGCTCAGGGGTCAGACGGGTTGAGGAAAAGCCCCTGGCCATGGTCACCCCCATTCTGGAACTGGCAAACTAACAGAGCAGCACCCCCAAGTCCATGGCACCTGCCCACAGTCCTCTCAGTACACAGACACACAGAGACAGAGCCACACAGGGGCCAGCACACACGGGCAGTGCACACGCATGCACACACATGGATGCACGGATACATACACACAGACCCGCACATGTATGCACACACATAGATCCATACATACATGCACACAGACATATACCGACACGCACACACAGACACACACAGACCCATGCATGCACATGCACACACAGAGACACACACAGGCATGCACAGATACACAACCTACACATACATGCACATGCACACAGACCCACATGTGCACACACATACACAGATACACACAGGCCCAAACACATATGTGCACACACCACAGACCCACACATGCATACATGCATGCACACACAGGCACACACACGTGCACGCACACACACACATAGATACACATTCAGACCTGCACAGGTGCGCATGCATACACACATAGACACACACACACAGACCTACACATGCGCGTATGCACACACACAGACACACATGTACACACACAGATCGCACATGTGCGCACGCACAGACACAGACACACAGACCCACACATGCACACACACAGACCCACACATGCGCACCCGGGCGCGGCCGCCCGCTGTCACAGCAGGATGAAGTGCCCGTCAGTGGCTATCTTGGCTGGGTGGCCCATATGTTTCGGAGTTGATACTGTCCGGATTATTCTGTTCGGGGAGACGATAACGGCTGTTTATAACCTTGGCAGCGGCGGGGCTAATCAGCCGGGCGCACATTGCCAGCGCCGCCTGATAAGAGGCTGTGAGCGGCCTTATCGCCGCCCGGGGAGGCCCGAGCGCCCGCTGGCCGCTCCCGGCCCCGGCCGCTGCACTCTGGTCCTGAGTTATTTTTAGATCCCCTTCCCACCGCCGATGGCGGGCAGAGGGCGGGGGCGGCCAGCGAGGGGATGTCCAGCGCCAGGAGGCGGGGGTCAGCCCGGCTTCTCCCGAGGAGAGAGGCAGACGGCCGGACAAAGGGAGAGAGTGGCCGCCGGCCCCGGCCCCCTGCCCCCTGCCCCGCGTCCACCCAGCTGAGGCCACGGCAGGGGCATGAGGCTTCAGGGCAGATGGGGGCTGGACATCAGGTGGATTGGGGCATCAGGATGGGCGCTGGACATCAGGGGGATGGACATCAGGGGGATGGGCATTAGGGGGGTGGACGTTAGGGGGATGGGACATTGGCAGTTGGACATTGGGGCAGCTGGAGCGTCAGGGGGGTGGACATCAGGGATGGGACACTGAGGGTTGGACATCAGGGCGGTAGACATCAGGGGATGGGCATTAGGGGGGCTGGGTATCGAGGGTGGGTGTCGGAGGGTGGATATTAGGCACTGGGGGTGGATGTCCGGCGAGCACACACAGTGGCCTCGGCTGCAGGGGGCGTGGAGGGTCCGCAGGGTGGGAGGGGACCTCGCTGGAGCCAAAGCCGGCGTGGACGGAGCCCCCTGGCGTCTGAGGGACACCTGCGGGAAGGTTCCGGGCCTGACTCGGCTCAGGGGAAGTGGACGGGGAGCCTGGGGGGAGAGGGGGTCGTCCGGTCCAGAGCATCACGCTGGGCCGAGTGATGGTGCCCAGAGCCGGGGCAGCCATGGGGGCCGGGAAGGGGGCGCTGCACCCCTCAAAGGCAGCTGCCGGCTTCTCACCCGCTGGGGTGACCGGGCAGGTGTGGGGGTCCTCGGGGGGGGGCACCTGCCCACACCGGCCCCAGGGGAGGGATCCCGGGCAGGAACCCGGAACGTCGCCCGCTCTGGGAAGGCGCGTCGTGAGGCAGGTGCTCCCGTAAATAACGCTGCTAAAAATACCCGCGGCAGCTGGCCTGTCTCCCTGTGGCCCCGGGCTGGCGGGAGGGCGCAGGGGCCCCCGGCCCGGCAGGTGCACGGCTGGTGGCAGCAAGTTGAGGCAAGAGCCAGGCGCCAGGGCTGAAGGCATATCTCTGCCCTCTGCCCTCTGCCCTCTGCCCTGAGCTCTCACGTCCCTGCCTGGACTCGCCCACGGGGCCGATCAGCACCGGCAGGAGCAGCATAAAGGGGCGCCGGGCCTCTCCGTCCATCTGCAGGGGGCTGAGTCCCCACCTGGGGGTTGGGGCCGAGTGGGCACTTCCGCCGTCTCTGTGCTCTGTCTCCTGGAGTGACCAGCTGCCTTCTAAAGGGCAACGAGTGACCGACGGCCCTGGCCCCGGAACTCCCGGGAGATTTGCGTCGGGGATTCAGCGTCTGCTCTGGGAGGGTCCGAAATGCGGATCCCTGAGGCTCTCGGGTCCCTGAGAGCCAGCGCAAGGCGTGGAGTGACCGGGACACTCTGGAACACCCCCCCCCGCCCCCGGCGAGCACCCCAGGGCAGTTTGCTGCCCCAGGTGGGACTTAGATGTGGGGGCCCAGGGGAGGCACTTTGGGGTCCCCACTCTGCTTCCCGGGGGAGCCCGAGCTCTGGGCAAGGCCCCTGAGGGTCGCTGGGTCCTGGAGCCCACCCAGCCGCCTCAGGCTGGCCGGCGGCTGAGGAATGCATGGCTCGGGGTCTGGATGGTCAGGGCGGGCCATCGCTGGCCGGGACAGCCCAGTGGGGGCTGACCCCCTTTCCCAGTCTTTGTGGGGTTCCTCCCCCTCCCCCCCAGCCCGTCATATTTGGACCCCCTGGAGGCGGGGACATGCCCGGGTCAGTGCTGCTGAGAGGCGGGAGGCCCCTGGCCCGTGACCTCAGCAGGGCTGAGGGGCTGCCCAGGACCTGAGGCCTTGGGGGGCGTCCGGAGACTCACTCGGGACACCAGGGCCAGCGCCAGGCCTGGGCCCTTAAGCGCCGGCCACACGTCACATGCAGGGAAATGCCACCAGCATCAGGGAGACGCGGCCATGGCGGCCGTGGGCATCAGGCGCTGGACTGTCCACGGGGACAGCCGGGGAGCAAGGCCCCACCCTCCCGTCCACAGCTCGATTGACACAGGCGCCTGCCCCCCACAGTGCCCGCATATGCGTGTCCGGTCCTATGCGTGCATGTCAAACCGTGTCTGAGGCATGCCTAGCGTGTGCCCGGAGTGTGTGAATGTGAGGGTGTGTAGCTTTGTGCCTCTGTGAGCGTGTGTGCGTGAAACCTTGCTCCATGTGTGTGCCGCCTGCTATGTGTCAAAACAGGTGCGTGTGCATGCATGCGTGTGTGCTGCAGGGTGAGTGAATGTGTGTGTGATGTGTGTCAAGAGCATGCGTGCCTGTGGTGTGACTGGTGTGTGTGTGTATACCCCTGATGTGCACACATGTACACATGTTTCTGGTGCTTGGATGTGAGGAGAGCATGCCTGATGGAAGCGTGTGAGTATGGCTGTCATGTGTCAGTGTGTGCACATGTGCGTGTGGCCGTGATGTGTGGAAACGTGGCTGTGATGTGTGTGTGTGCGTGTGTGTGCATGTGTGTATGCATGTGTGGGCTATGGTGCGTGTGGCCGCGGTGCGTGTGTGCATGTGTCTGTTGCCTGCAGCTGCCGTGCCCCGTGTCCACGCTGGCTCTCCCCTCCCCGGGGTGAGGACTCAGCAGCCAGCACTGCCCTTTTCCCGAACCTCATGATCAGGTTGAGCGACCCCGGCAGACCCCGACACCTGCCCCCGGGACCCTTCCCTGCCCCTGGCCACAGAAGGTTCTGATTTGGAGCAACTGGCTCGTGCACGCACCGTGTCCACTCGCGTAGCGGCGGGGCCGAGGTGCCCCCCCCCCCCGTGTGTCGGAGCGGGCAGGGCCAGCGCGGGGCGTGTTCTCTGCTTCACCCGCCCCAAGCGGCTGCGTCTGGTTCTGCTTCCCCAGCGCCGCCCTCGGCAGCGCCCCAGGTGCGGGGAAGGTCTCCGGGGCTGCCCGGGGTCGAGGGGTCCTGGCCTGCCTCGACTCTGGCCAGCGAGGAGGCATTTCCCGGCCTCCTCCGCTGGCCTCAGGGCATTCACGGGGTCCCACACCTGCTTCTCGTCCCCTCGCCCAGCACCCAGATGGGCACCTGCCCGGGAGCGGGCGGTCACAGCCTCTCCCGCTGGCCCCGGGCCCAGCCCCTTCTCCATGGCAGCGCCTGGTGCCGTGGGTGGGTCTGGGTGTCCCTCTGGGCGCGCCTGGGTCACTGGAGTTGTGATGAAGTGCATCGTGGGGCTCGAGAGACGTGAGGCCGCAGGACACTTGTCCCGTAAGGTCCCGGAGAGTCACCGGGCAGGGAGACCCGAGGGGCGTGGTCAGCTGCAGAGGGACACCGTGAGGGCGTGGTCAGCTGCAGAGGGACACCATGGGGGCGTGTGGTCAGGTGCGGAGGGACACCGTGAGGGCGTGGTCAGCTGCGGAGGGACACTGTGAAGGCGTGGTCAGCTGCGGGGGGACACCGTGAGGGCATGGTCAGCTGCGGAGGGAACTCAGTGGGGGCGCAGTCAGCTTCAGAGGGACTCAGTGGGGGCATGGCCAGCTGTAGAGGGACACCGTGGGGACGTGGTCAGCTGCAGAGGGAGGGACAGTGCGGGGCGTGGTATCAGCTGCAGAGGGACCTGAGGGGCGTGGCCTATGCCTGCAGAAGGACACAGGCCCTCATGCCTGCCCATCGTCTGCCTGAGGCCACGCCCCTCACGCCTGTCCATCATCTGCCTGAGGCCACGCCCCTCATGCCTGCCCATCATCCGTCTGAGGCCACGCCCCTCATGCCTGCCCATCATCCGTCTGAGGCCACGCCCCTCACGTCTGTCCATCATCTGCCTGAGGCCACGCCCCTCACACCTGCCCATCATCTGCCCTCGGAGCCAAATCCCACCAAGGCCCTGCCTGGCTGCAGCCCAGACCAGCGTGGACAAGACCAGCTTCGGGGGCTCCCCGTTGTGGAGGAAGCCGGCAGTGGGCAGGACCCCGCGCTGCCGAGCTCTCTCTGCTCGCGTCCTGGTGCCTTGCCCGGGTTCTCGGACAAGTGTCCCCCCTTTCAAGTGGGGCATCCCTGATGTCCTGGGGTTGGTCGCTGCCCTGTCCTCTCCCTGCAGCTGCTGGCCGCCTTGGGCCACCCTGTCCTTCCCACTTGGATGTCCCCTTTGGGCTCCTCCCCGCCCCCTCCCTGCCCCATTTTTCTTCGTAACTCAGGTCTGGGTCGTGCCGAGCGCTGGACATCTCCCTTAATTAATTCCATCGATTCCGAGTCCCGCCGGGCTGCAGGCCCTTAGATTTCTGAAGCAGCTAAATGGAATGTCTAAATCCCAACCTTTTCCTTCCACAAATTGTTTTGTGCCAAGGGACTGGGGGTGGGGGTGGCGGTGGGGGCTGCGGTTTTATTTCTGGGGGGGGCAGACGGGCATCCAGGGGCGAGCTGCCCAGGAGGATGGGGACAGGGCTGAGTCCCTGCTGCCCTCCGCCTCTGACAGACCCTGCCCGGCGCTTCCGGAAGCAGCTCCAGGAGAATGTGCAGCTCCGTGGGCCGACGTGGGCCTCACCGGGGGCTCAGGGCGCCCCACCCTAGTTACCTGAGTGTCTGGGCTGGAGAGGGGAGTGGGGGGTTATCAGGAGTCAGGGCCCTAGCTTTGAAGAACACCCCTGCATACACCTCAGGGAACATTCCAGATGGTGGGTCAGCCCCCCGATTCACAAACTTGGATGTCTGGCACTTTTTCTGCTAGGCAGTTCCCTGAGCTGGGCACTGGATTAGGACCTGCTGGGATCCACCCGGGGGGGACCTGCTGGGATCTATCAGATCTACCAGAGCCCTGCTGGGATCCACCAGAACCCACCGGGATCTGCCAGAACCCCCTTGGGATTCACTGTAGGTCTGCCAGGACCCACCCAGGATCTACTGGGACATACTGGACCCATTTGGATCTACTGTGGGTCTTCCAGGACCCACCTGGATCTACTGGGATCCACTGGGACACATTTGGGATCCACTGTGGGCTGCCGGAACCCACCAGGGATCTACTGGGCCCATTTGGGATCCACCAAGGGTCTGCTGGGATCTACTGGGATCTGCCGGAACCCATTGGGATTCACCGTGGGTCTGCTGGGATCCACCTGGATCTACTGGGATCTGTTGGAACCCTGTTGGGAAGCACTAGACTGTCACTGGAATCTGCTGCGGGTCTGCTGGGATCCGTCAAGGATCTCCTGGGGCCTGCTGAGATTCTGCTTGATCCTCTGGTGCCTATGGGATCCACCCAGGTCCTGCTTGGGCCCGCTGGAATCTACTGGGTCCCAGCAGGATCTGCTGTGGTTTGCAGGGCCTTCTGGGAGCTGCTGAGCCCAACGGATGAGGTCGCTGACTGTGTTGTATCTCGCCCCCCTCCGCCTGCATACAGGGAGCCGAAGGGTCCAGGCCTCCCCCGGGCCACCTGCTGGCTGGTGGCTTTGGTGGGGCCTTTGCAGAGGGGGTCTCGAGGGCCAGTGGAGCCCCACTGTGCTCTGCACCCTGAACCTGGGCGGGCCAGGGGACCCAGGGAGCGGGCAAGGACGCATCTCCAGGACTTCCTGCCTCTGCTGGGAGGGGGCGTCCGAGGCCCACAGCCGAGAGGGCCGTGTCGTGTCCGGGCCCCCTGACTCCGTGACAGCGCTCCCCTCTTTAGCGTCTGCCTCTCCGGCAGCTGGCGACATGTTGATGAAGCTGGAATTGTGTCGTCCTCGGCCCGGGTAAGCATAAGCTGCCGAGTCAGAGTCAAATTAATAATTCATGAAATTAAAGTGTATAATTAATTCGCATCGTGCAGATGAGAAAGGCCAGGGCTGGGGGGGGGGAGGAGGGGGGCGGTGGCATCTGTCCCGGGCGTGTGGCGGGTCCCCCTGGGGACAGGGACAAGCCCGTCTCCCCGGGACTTCAGTGGAAGCTGCGAGAGCCTGGGGAAGGGGTGCTGCTGGCTGGGGACCCCTCTGTGCTGGCCACAGCCGCCTGCTGGTGCATTTTGGAGGGCGTCCAGCAAGCGCGGCCTGGTGACCTTTGGGACGCTTTGGCCTCCGAGCTGCCCGCGGGGCCTGAAGGCGCCTCTCAGCCGCACAGCTGTCTCCGTGCCTTTCCCCTGCGTGACCCTCACTTCCGAGGAACGGGGGCGGGGGTCTCCCTGGGCGCGGGGGGGCAGCCATTGGTGGGGTCTTGTGTCCAGGCTGGGGCTTTCGACGCGGCTCTAAGGCCCCGCGGTCATCCCCTTCTGTTCCCTTCTGATATTATTTATCGCGCTGGACGTGGCAGTGTCCACGTGGCGGCCGTGTCTGTTCCGGGTGCGCCTGCGTGCTGATGACGGATAATGAGAGCGGGTGGCAATGATGCCACTGTCACCGTGGGGCTTGGGCGGTCGCGCCCCTGCGGAGGCCACTCATTTCTTTGAAGGACACCGGCGACGGGGACGTCAGTCTCCTGCCGCTCGCACGGGAGGAAGCTGAGGCCCAGAGAGGGCGACCCGTGTGTCCGAGGCCACACAGACCCCCGGGTTTGACAGCAGCGGGGAGTCTGGCTAAGGGGTCGGTGTTTCCACAGGGACTGGCGCTGCCCTGTCCGTGCGTGTGTGAACCGGGTGGGGCCATGGCGACGGTGACTGTGATCATGCCGGAGATGGTGACTCTATGGAGGGTGATAATATTATATTCCTTCGGGGACCACACCTGGCGGTGCTCAGGGCTGACTCCCAGCTCTGTGCTCAGGAATCACTCCTGGCGGGGCTCGGGGGGCCCTATGGGATGCCGGGGATCGAACCCGGGTTGGCCAAGTGCCAGGGCAGCTGTCGCTCCGGCCTGATGGTTACAAGGCCATGGTGATATTGGTAGTGACAATGACGATATTGATGAGGGTGATTGATTATTCTAATGAGGGGATTGATTGTCATGGTGGTGGTGATATTGATGACGGCAATTGGTGATATTGATGACGGCGATTGATTATCGTCACGATGGGCTTGGCTGTAATGCTGGTGACCGTATCGATGAGGTACGAAGAGGACAACACTGTTGATGATGCTGATTGGTTGCTGTAACAGCATCGATGGTGACAGCATCGATGACGGTGGCCAATCGTCACCGTGATGGTGACGAGATGGGTGATGTCATTGCAACGAGGGTGAGATCTGGAGGGCGGCTGTTCATCACGGTGTCGATGCTGATGCCGGGTGAGTATTGTAATGAGGGTGACCACGTGCGTGACGGTGATCGGTGACCACGATGGTGGGGACGATATGGATGGTGACGCCGGGCCTGGTGCCGGTGGTGACCGCGTGGTGCTGATCTGGTCGGTCCTGGGCCGCTGCTGGCCAGGGTGGCGAGTGCGGGCGTCGAGCATGGGGACCAGCCGTGGTGACCGTCCCCAGACCTCGTGCCGTTCCCGGAGCACCCTTCGAGGGCAGACAGGGGGGTCTGTGCTTCCGGCCAGAGCCGACTCCGGGAGATGCCTGGTCTCTCCGTGTCGGGGGCAGGGGGGCTGGGCTCCCTGCCCTGTGCCCACGGCCCCAGAGGGCCCAGCGCCGAGCAGGTGGTGCCGTGGCCTGAGCCGGGGTGGCAGGCAGCGTGGGTGCCCCCCAGAGGCCACCTGGGCCTGTTTCTCACCGTGGGCCATTTCCTGCTGCCCAGCCCCCGGCCCCCGCGCTCTCCCGAGCCCCCCAGCATGGCCTTTCCTTGCCCCATGAAAGCCCCTTCCCCTCCCCGCCCTGCCTGGGGCTCCCCTCACTTTCGAGTCCTAGAAAAAAGTCCTGCTCCGGGCAGGAGGCACAAGAGGGACCCCAAAGGCCGCGCGCTATCTGGGGTGTGGACGGTGGGGCGCTGGGGCCCGGAAGGGTCACGCGTGGCCCCAGGGAGGAGAAGAACAGCACCCGGAGGACCCACTGGGACTTGCCGTGTGTGTCCGGTGTGAGCCGTGGACTATGTGTGCGTATGTGCACGGTGTGTGTGTCTGTGTGTATGTGGCGTGTGGTCTGTGTGTCTGTGTAGGTACACAGTATGCCCAAGGGGTATATGTGTATGCTGTGTCTGGACCCACAGGGGTGTGTGTGTGTGTGTGTGTGTGTGTGTGTGTGTGTGTGTGGTCGTGTGGTCTGTATGTCTGCGTAGGTACACAGTATGCCCAGGGGGTGTATGTGTATGCTGTGTCTGGACCCACAGGGGTGTGTGTGTGTGTGTGTGTGTGTGTGTGTGTGTGTGTGTGTGTGTGTGGTCTGTATGTCTGCGTAGGTACACAGTATGCCCAGGTGGTGTATGTGTATGCTGTGTCTGGACCCACGGTGTGTATGTGTGTGTGTGTGTGTGTGTGTGTGTGTGTGTGTGTGTATAAAATGTGCATACACAGTGCTCCTTGGTGTATGGTGTATGGACCTGTCTGTGTATGTGTACATGATGTGTGTGCGCATGTATGTGTGCATGTGTACACCATGTGAGTGTGTGTACATGTGTTCATGTGTGTGCATGTGTGCGCATATGTTTGCATGTGTGCACGTGCGTGCACATGTGTGTGCACACGTGTGTGGTGTGCTTGGCTGCTGGCTGGTACCTGTGCCCAAACCCTTCCTTCCAGAGACCCTTCCCTTCCTGCTCAGGCTCTGCCTGCAGCCTGCCTCCCCCCCCCAGCCCCCCACGCTTGCCTCCCCCATCAGACATGTTAAAATGGCCTATCATCTTCTCTTTTCATCAGCCCAAAAGGGAAAAAAAAAAACCCTCTCGCTTGGCTTCTCTGATTTCACCCTGTCACTTGATGAAGCTTCTGCTATTTATATTTTTGTTGCTCGGAGGGTGGGGGGGTATAAATAAGCCCTGCAACCCTCCCGGATGCAGGGGATCCCGCCCCCTCCCATCCCCTCCCGCCCGCAGCCCGGCTGCCTAACCGGTTGCCTAACCGGTAGTTAGGGGGGCTCCGGAGGTCCAGGCAGTGAATGCCGGAGGCCAGTTCCGGGAGCCCCAAACAAAAACAAGATGCAAATGAGCGGGCGGCAACAGGTAGCCGTAATCAGGGGCTGTCAGCCGGGTTCAGTGCGCACTGTCGCCTCCCTGCCTCCCCTTCCCCAGCCCTCATCTGCTCCAGATGTGGTTTAATTTACTGCGACTTGGCTAATTACTGTAATTAAGGATTAATTACTGTTAATTACTTTCACATAAACTCAACACCAGTCAAAGAGCGGAGCCTTATGAAGCCTGCCACCGCGGCGGGCACCGGCAACCGCCTTGGGCCCTGCCTGCGGCCCGGCCCTCGCCCGCCCGGTGCCGCCAAGCTGGGGCCAACGGGCCGGGAAGGGTCAGCGCGCGGGCCCAGGCGAGGGGCGCCCGGGGGCACGGGGCCCGTGTCGGGGCAACGGCCTTGAGCCCCGGATATGCCGGCTTCCTCCCGGGCGTGACTCAGTCTCTTCCCCAAACACGACCCCGCCCCCCCAGAGGTCCGGGGGACTCACACCAAGTGCTCGGCCTCACCTGCACCTGCAGCTGGCCCCCCGGCCCCTCTGAGCCCCCAGTCTTCTCCATCGTCCACGCGGGGAGGGAAACAGGCGTCTGCTCCTGTGTGACCCCCCCCGTCCCTCTCCTCCAGTGCTCCTCTGTCCTGCCCACCCCAATCGGCCCTGTCCCCTCCCGGGCACACACTTCCCTGTCCCAGCCTCGGCCTCTCCTCCTCCTCCTCCTCCTCGCCCAGCCTCTGTCCAGCCTCTGTCCAGCCACTGCCCTGCCGGATCTTCCCGCCCCAGTGCCCACCCCCCCTCCAGCGCTCAGACCTTTGACCCGAAGCCCCCTCGTCCTTCCCCCCTCGCCTTCTTGTCCCTCTGACCCCAGCCTGGGTGCCAGGCCCCAGTCCCGACTGACCTGCCCTCGGGGACCCCACGGACCCGGGCTGCCATCTCATTTGGGGGCTGAGCTCTCTGCTTAGGCAGAAGTGGGGAGGGGGGTCTTGTGTTTGCTCAAGGTCACGGCACGTTGGACCCCCCCCAAGGTCAAGGGTCTGTCTTCTTGCCTGTACCCCCCCCACACACACACAGTAGGGCTTCACTCGGGAATAGTGGACTCCAGAGACAGTGCTCTGGGAGTTCGGGTCCTTCCGGTGGGGCTGAGGCCGGGGGCTCCCACAAGGTGATTCCTGGCCAGCAGGTCCATGCAGGGGCCCAAGGAGGCGGAGTCTCTGGGGCCGCCCGAAAGGGGCCCAGGGGACCACAGGGCACCGGGAACTAAATGGGGCTGGCCGCATGCAAGGCAAGACGGAGCCGGGCGCAGAACCCCGCCCTGCTGGGGCCGCTCCGCCTGCCAGGGACGCCGCCTGAGCGCCAGGAACAGCAGCGTCCGTGTCTTCCTCTCTGCCTCCTGGTATTTTAAGCCGACAGGGAGAGAGAGGAAGGAGCCACCTCCCGTTTGAACCCGTCACCCGCCAGCTCGCAGCCCTTCAGGGACCCGGCGGCCCCCGGGGGGATGAGCTGAGATGAGTCCTCCACGGGGCTGATGTCTGCTGGGTGGGAATCTCACTCACACACACACACACACACACACACACACACACACACCACTGAGCTGTGTCCTCCACAGTGCTGATGTCTGCTGGGTGGGAATCACACACACACACACACACACACACACACACACACACACACACACACACACACCCCGCTGAGCTGTGTCCTCCACAGTGCTGATGTCTGCTGGGTGGGAATCTCACACACACACACCCGCTGTGCTGTGTCCTCCACAGGGCTGATGTCTGCTGGGTGGGAATCACACACACACACACACACACACACACACACGCACACCACTTGTGTGCTCCACAGGGCTGATGTCTGCTGGGTGGGAATCAATCACACAAACACACACACACACACACACACGGGAATCAATCACACACACACACACACACACACACGGGAATCAATCACACACACACACACACACACACACACACACACACACACACACACACACCCCGCTGAGCTGTGTCCTCCACGGGGCTGTTGTCTGCTGGGTGGGAATCACACACACACACACACACACACACACACACACATGCACGCACACGCCCGCGGCTGTTTGTCTCCCCTCGGATCTGCTCGGGGCTGGCCTTTCGGGTCACGTTCTCCCCTGTCCCCCGTCCCCCGCCCCCCGTGCTGCGGGCTGAGTTTCCCGAGGCCTGTGTTTTGGTGTTTGGGGGGTGGGGGGGCACATCCTTTGACCCGGGGCCGTTCGTAGGCCTGGCGGGACCTCCTGCCCTCTGGAGTTCCCCCGCCCGCTGTCATCTCTGGCCGTCTGCGTCCCCGGGAAGGGCTCCAGGGGAGCATTTCCAGGACCGTCCGGGGGCGTCTGCTCAAGTGCCTGTGGCAGCTCCAGAAAAATCAAAAAACCATTTCCCTCACCCGTCTTCACGTCTCGCACCCAGCTCGTCCTTGGGAGCGATTCTTTTTTTTTTTTTTTTCCCTTTTTGGGTCACACCCGGCGATGCTCAGGGCTGACTCCCAGCTCTGCACTCAGGAATCACTCCTGGTGGTGCTCAGGGGACCCTATGGGATGCTGGGAATCGAACCCGGGTCAGCCGCATGCAAGGCAGACGCCCCCTCCCCCCTCCCCGTGCTGTCGCTCCAGCCCCCTTGGGAGTGATTCTTGGTTCGACAAGGCAAGGCCTCGGGCGAGGGGCCGCCCTGTCCGCTGGCCTGGCAGGAGACGCCCCAGTCTCGGCCCGGGGTCTGAGCTGTGATCACCGACGTGTCCCCCCAGTCACAGGCGTCTCCGAAGTGGCCGCCCGGCCCAGGTCATGCGTCAGCAGAGAGGAGGCTCCTGTCCGGCAAACGTTTCCGAAGCCGGGGCCCAGGGGGTCAGGGGTCAGGGTCAGGGGTCAGGGTTGGGGGCGGGGGACGGAGCCAGGACTCACGGAAGCCCCATCTGGGGAGACGGGCCCGCGTCACGCCCACAGAGGCTGGCGCAGAGGGGCGGTCCTCCCGCCTGCCCGCTGGCACCGCGTCTGGGCGCACGATGCTGCCCGCCCACCCGCCCATCTCCGGCCCTTTCCCGGGAGCCGGCGGCACACGGGCAGCTGCGTCTCCACGCACCAGCCCTGGGCGGCCGGGAATCAGCCCGGGGCAGCCCGCCCCCGGGTGGGCGCAGGTGACTCCCGGGGGGGCCCCCAGCACGCCCGCTCTGAGGGGGCAGGACCCCAGACCTGTGCCCGCCCCCACCCCCGGCCCCACAGCCCTGCCCTCCGGCCCGAGAGCAGAGCAGCAAAGCTCCCGGAAATGCCAGTGTGGGCCAGGACGGGAAGATGGAACATGCTCATTCCCTTCCAGAACGGATGGCTGTAATAAGGCCAGGGCACACGGAGAGCTGGGAGCGCGCGCGCACACACACACACACACACACACACACACGCACACGCACACGCACACAGAGACACACACACAGATGCACACAGATGCGCACAGACATGCACACACAGACACACACACAGATGCACACACACAGACACACACACACATACACTCACACACATACACAGACGCGTACAGACATGCACACACATATAGACACACACAGACACGCACACACACAGATGCACACACACATACACACACACATACACAGACACAAACACACACATACACAGACGCACACACACAGACACACACAGACGCACACAAACACCACATACACAGAGACACGCACAGACACGCGCACACACAGAGACACACAAACACACATACAGACATGCACACATACATAAATAGATGCACACACAGAGACACACACAGAGACACACACAGAGACACAAGTGCGCATACACACACAGACCTGCATGCACACACACAGACTTACACACATAGACACACAGATGCATGCAGACATGTACACACACAGAGAAATGCACACACACGCACACACACAACAGAGATGCGCACACACACAGACACAGACACACAAACATGCATACAGACGTGCACACACAGACACACACGAATAGATGCACACACAGAGACACACAGACCTGCATGCACACAACAGAGATGCGCACACACACACAGACGCACACAGAGATGCATACACACACGCACACGCACGTGCGCACGAGGGCCCTCCCTAAGGCCACCCTCGAGCTGAGGCCCACAGGATCATTAACTCTACCGTTCCGGGGGGCTTCGGTGGCTCCGAGTCTCGGGGCTGGCGGGGGCGTGCAGGGGGGGACAGGCGGGATGTAGATCAACCGTACTTGGATTCCGATGAGATTTCTCCGGCCGGGATTAGTGGGGGCTGGGTGGAGTCACGGGGGCCCTCCCCAGCCCCCCACCGGGCCTCAGACCACCCGGGGGCTGTGCCCTGGGACGGGTTCGGGAGAGCCGGGTGCCAGCCCCGCTCTGCCCGCAGACAGAGCTGTCCCCGCGTCCCCTGCAGGCGAGTCCCTCAGCCCCGCGTCCTCGCTCCCACGCGCCTCCGGCCGAACCGCCCTGTGGTTGCCATCCTTAGGAGTCAGGCGAGGGGTCTGGCGCCCCCACTCAGCCACACACACTCCCCACCCCAGCCCGAGGGTCGCTCCTGGGGGGCTCAGGGACCGGCCGGCACGAGGGCGCCCCAAAGCGGGCGGAGGGCCCGCCTGTCAGGGCCACTCACCCGGCCTGTCAGCTCGGGGACACGGGGACACTCATTGTCCTAATTGACACTGTCCCCACCCGGCCCCGGACACCCCGTGCCTCCTGCCCCGTCCCCTCTCGGGCCAGCCGGACGGGGGGGCAGCGTCCACGGGCCGGACACACACCCGGGGGACAGCCAGGAGGCAGTGGGCGGGGGCACGAGGGTCCGATGGAGGTGGCAGAGCTAGACGGAGGGGGAGGGGCAGGCTGGGGAGGACGGGGACAGGCTGGCGGCGTGAGGGACAGAGGTAGAGGGGGCCCCCCCCCCCCGTGCCTTTGACAGGGGACGCGCATGTGGCTTTGCACCGTGAGGTTCAGGGGAGGGAAGTGAGTCCATGGACAGAGGCGGGGAGGCGGGGACAGGCCCCCCCGCTGCACCCCTGCAAGCCCGAGGCCCCGTTTCCTCGTGTCAAGGACTGAACCCCCCTCCCCCAGCCCAGACTCTCTCCGGAGCCCCCGGGGACAGCAGGCGCCTCTTGCAGCCGCCCCGGAGCCGGGGGGAGCTCAGGACCCCCGCGGGTCTCCACGAGGTGCCCCCCTCCTTCTCGCTGTCTTCCCCCCGAGAGCCTCGTGCCCGTCCAGGGCGGGGCTCAGGGCCGGAAACACAAGTGTGGGTTGGATGCGCGGCCAGCGGCACCGTCCACTCCGGACGTGGTTCTCGCCACGTGGGCAGAGGGCCCGGCCGGCCACCCCTCGGCCCCTGCTTGGGGTTGGTCTGCTGGAATGGGGGGTCTCGCGCCCCCAGGGGCTCGAGGGACTGGCCCCGTCTCTCCCCTTCTCCGGGAAAGGTCACTCAGTGTCCCCCGCCCCCGCGCTGACCGTGCCCCTGCGGTGGACAGGGCACGCACGCCCTGGCCTCAGGGTTCTAGATGGGGCAGGTTCGGCCCGGAGCCCGTCTCGGTGTGACCCTTCTACATGGGGCCCCCAACCCCCCCCACCATGTTGTAGGATGTCGGGGCTGCAGCGACAGCACAGCGGGGAGGGCGTTGGCCTTGCACACGGCCCACCGGGTTCGATCCCCGGCATCCCATAGGGTCCCCTGAGCACCGCCAGGGTCAGCCCTGAGCACCGCCAGGTGTGACCTCAAACCAATTTTCTTCTTTTTTTCTTTTTCTTTTTCTTTTTTTTGCTTTTTGGGTCACACCCGGCGTTGCTCAGGGGTTCCTCCTGGCTCTGCACTCAGGAATCACTCCTGGCAGTGCCGGGGGACCGTATGGGATGCCGGGAATTGAACCCGGGTCGACTACGTGCAAGGCAAACGCCCTCCCCGCTGTGCTATTGCTCCAGCCCCACCAATTTTCTTTTTTTTTTCTTTTTTTTTTTAATGCAGTATCGGGTCTGAAGGCATGCCTGGGCACACGTCAGCTCAGGGGCCACGTGTCCTGGGCTGGCCCCCGTCCTGGCCACAAGGCCACTGGCTCCTGCCATCGGCGGGCGCACTGTCCCGGCCTTTCTCGCCACGGTGGGTTTTCTTGGTGCCACCCGGCCGGGCTGCCGTGTTTCTGCGTCAGCCGCGTGCCCCTTGGGGAGCCCGGTTCCCTGCTCACCGCCTCCGGGGAGTGGCCGGGCTGGGCCTGAGCCTGCCCCGCTGGCCCCCACTGTCCCCCCCGAGGCCTCCAAGGGCCATTACGGAGAGGGTTGGCGCCACGTGGACCCGCTCCGTTTCGCTTCAAAGGAACCAGCCTTCTCTGTCCCCTTTCATTCCCAGACGCAGATACGGCAATTTGCTGAAATTGCTTCTTCAGAAGTTTCCATGATTATACTTTTATTTTTCCCCTCTTGCCTTTTTTTTCTTCCTTTGCATTAAGTAGCCCAGTGCCCCCCTCCCTCCTCCCTCCCTCTCTCCCTCCCTCCTCTCTCCCTCTCTCCCCTCCCTCCTCTCTTACTCTCTCCATCTCCTCTCTCCCCTCCCTCTCCCTCCCTCCTCTCTCCCTCTCTCTTCCTCTCTCCCTCTCTCTCCCTCTCTCTCTTTCTCTCTCCCTCTCCTTCTCTCTCCCTTTCTCTCCCTCTCTCTCCCTCTCTCTCTCTCCTTCTCTCTCTCCTCTCTCTCTCCCTCTCTCTCCTTCTCTCTCCCTTTCTCTCCTCTCCCTCTCTCCTTCTCTTGCCCTCTTTCCCTCTCTCTCCCTCTCTCTCTCCCTCTCCCTCCCTCTCTCTCCCTTTCTCTCCTTCTCTCTCACTCTCCTTCTCTCTCCCTTTCTCTCCCTCTCTCTCCCTCTCTCTCTCCCTCCTTCTCTCTCCCTCCCTCTCACTCCTCTCTCCCTCTCTCCTTCTCTCTCCCTCTCTCTCCCTCTCTCCCTCACCCTCCCTCTCCCTCCCTCTCTCCTCTCTCTCCCTCCTTCTCTCTCTCTCCCTCTCTCTCTCCTCTCTCCTCTCTCCCTCTCTCCCTCCTTCTCTCTCCCTCCCTCTCTCTCCTTCTCTCTCCCTCTCTCCTCTCTCCCTCCCTCTCTCTCCCTCTCTTTTCTCTCTCTCCCTCTCTCTCCTTCTCTCTCCCTCTCTTTCCCTTTCTCTGTCCCTCTCTCTCCCTCCCTCCCTCCCTCCCTCCCTCTCTCCCTGCCCCTCTCTCCTGGGCCCAGACACTCTTCAGACTATAGCATTTATGAGGAGTGTGTGTATGTGTGTGTGTCCCCTGCAGCTGTGCGTGCATGCCTGCCTTCATGGTGCCACTCTTGTCTCCTCTCCCGGCAGTCCCAGAGACACACGAGTTCATACTGCACTAGCGGCTGCGTGTCTGACGTGTGGCCCCCAGGGTTCACTGGACGGAGGCACCAGTACTGGACGGCACATTGTCTGCGGGGAAAGTGCTGGGTAGAGCCATAGCACCGTGGGGAAGGCGCTTGCCTGGCACACAGCCGACCCGGGTTCGATCCCCAGCATCCCATAGGGTCCCCTGAGCACCGCCAGGAGTGATTCCTGAGTGCAGAGCCAGGAGGAACCCCTGAGCGTTGCCGGGTGGGACCCTAAAAGATCCCCTGAAATGCTGTCAGTGCAAAGTCCCTGCGCCTTTGTGGGGACAGGCGTGGCGGTGGCACCCGGTGACACCCAGTAAAGGCGGCAACATGGGCTGCGCCTGAAGGTGTGTCGGGGAGAAACGGGCCGTGACCCAAGCGTGGTGCCGTGTGCGATGCCGGGATCAGGCACGAATCGTTCACTTCCCTGGGGAGTGTGCGTGCCCCTACCTCCAGGCGCGGCTTCGCTGTCCGGGAGCCCACAGGGACGTCGAAGACAGACAGACAGATGGACGGACGGACAGACAGACGGACAGACAGACTGACGCGTGCCCACCAGGACTCGGGAATGATTGCCGACGCGGGGGCCGACGGGAACACGCCTCTGCCTGCTGGCACTTGGTCACCGTCACCAACCGGAGGACGCCCGTGGGACACGGCAGCCGGAGCGGTCACGGGCGCGAGGGGGGGTTTCCTCCCGGCCCCTCCCGGCGGTCAGCTGTGTCAGTGGCCTCCCGGGACAAGCCTTTCCCGTCCCAGGGGTGACTGGCCATGGTCTTGGGCTTCGAACCCGCAACTCCTGCCATCAGGCGAGCAGGGAGCAACCCAGGAGGAAAACACAACCCCAGACCCACGCGTGGACCAAAGAGGGTGCCGGGCCCCGTGTCCCTGGGTACTCCCGGCCCCCGTGCAGTGGCCCCGAGGGCCGGCAGGCAGGGGGACCCCACCTCCTTCCTGGCCTTTCCAGGGCGGCCGGGATCAGCATGCCTGTATGCACACACACACACACACACACACACACACACACACACGCCTCAGTGTTTGGGCTGATTTACGAACCGCCGAGGCCCCACTCGAGCGCGAGGGTAAAAATCACCTGCGCTGGAAATGTCACCATCCGTTCCGAGCAGGGCTGATGAACGCAGCGTGTGCCGCCTGGCCCGGGAAGTCTCTTTCAGAGCGAAATTCCTCTAACCTTCCCGGGCGCCGCCGCATCCCATCTGGAAAATTACAAATTTATGGGCAAGGAAGCAAGCTGAAATCGTCGGCCACGTCCCAGAGCCAAATTGGAGGAGAAGGAGGAGAAGAAGAAGTGGGGGGCAGAGGCGGGGGGCCGGGGGCGGGGGAGGCGAAGGGTAAGGGAGCCAAAGCGACGCGTCTTTGGAAGACACTTTCCCCGGGGGCGCTGGAAACGCGAAGTCCCGCTTCCCCCCTGCAGGGGGAGCTGGAGAGAGTCCATCGTTAAAACGGCCTCACTCACCTGGGCGCCGCAGGCTCCTCAGGCTGCCTGGCGCCAGTCCAGCTGGGCTGAGCACAGGAATCCAGAGCCGCCCCCGCCTGCCGCCCCCCCCCCGGGCCCACCCCCCCTCCCCACCCAGGCACCTTCCCATCAGCTGCCTCAAAAAAAATTTTTTTTGGGTCCCACCCGGTGATGCTCAGGGCTGACTCCTGGCTCTGCACTCAGGAATCACTCCTGGCGGTGCTCGGGGGACCCTATGGGATGCCGGGGATTGAACCCGGGTCGGCCGCATGCAAGGCTCGCTTGGAGCTGCGGCTGCGGGCAGGGCTCTCCGCGTGGACAGAGGCCAGGGCTCCGCGTGGGGGGAGAAAGGCACCCAGAGTGGGATCCCCCCGAGTGGGGTCCCCGCGGCCCCTGGCAAACAGCCTCGGAATCAGCCGCCCCGGCTCAGGGCAGAGGTGGCGGAGCCTGGTGGCCAGAAGGGGGCGCTCAGGTGACCGGGAGCTTCCCCCCCCCCCCCCCCCCCCCCCCCGCAGTCGATGCCGCATAATGAGGTGACCCCGCCAGCCAGGCCCGTTGCCACCATCACAAAATTGATTCTGGCTCAATTGATCCCCCCCCCCCCGTCTTCATTTCCTCTCTCCACCGCAGAGTCCAGCCTCCAGCCCTCTGTAACCAGCCCCTGCCCGCCTCGCCTGTCTGTCTGTCCCTCACCCTCCCTTCCCTCGCCCTCCCTCTCTCTCCTTCCCTCGCTCCCTCTCCCTCCCTCCATCCCTCTTCCTGTCTCTCTTCCCCATCTTTCTCTCCTTTCTCTCTCCCCCTCCCTCTCCTTCCCTCCCTCTCTCTCCCTCCCTCTCTCTCTCCCTCTCTCTCTCCCTCCCTCCCTCCCTCTCCCCTCCCTTTCCTTCTCTCCCTCTCTCTCCCTCTCCCTCCCTCCGTCCCTCTTCCCCATCTTTCTCTCCTTTCTCTCTCTCCCTCCCTCTCCCTCCCTGTCTCTCTCCCTCCCTTTCCCTCTCTCCCTCTCTCCCTCCCTCTCCCTGCCTGTCTCTCTCTCCCTCCCTCCCTGTCCCCCATCTCTCCCCTCCTTTTCCCTCTCTCTCTCTCTCTCCCTCTTCTCTCCTTCCCTCCCTCTCTCCCTCTTTTTCTATCTCCCTCTCCCTCCCCTTCTCCCCCTCCCCCCTGAGGCGTGTCCAGTGCCCAAACTGCAGCAGTGCCCCTCAAGTCCACTCCTGGTCCTGGTACTCGGACCCTTGCTTTCCCCGTGGCTGTGGCGAGTGGCCCCTTGCGTGGCCCCAGGCCCTGGGCCCTGAGTGTGTCCTGGGAGGAGCCTCACTGCGGCCTCGCCCGCTTGCAGCAGCAGCAGCGCAGGCCCTGGGGCCAGAGGGCGCGTTGGGGACCAGGCCGGCCCCTCCTCCACGAGCCCCCGGCCCCGCCCCCTGTCAGCCTCAGCGTGGCCTCCCCAATGTGGCCCGCGTGTTCCAGCCGGACATGAGGCTCCTGGCGGCGATTTCCCATCTGACATTGCGCCTCCCCGGGACTCTGGCTCTCGGTTTGGGTTGGAGGTGTGGTGTGTGCGTGTGTGTGTGTGTGTGTGTACATGTGTGTGCGTGCATATACTTGTGGGTGTGCATGTGTGTATGTATGTGCACGTGTGTGTATGTGTATGCATGTATGAATGTGCAGATGTGCATGCATGTGTGTGCACATGCGTGAGTGCGCATGCACATGTGTGAATGTGCATGTGCATATGTGTGTGATTATGTGCATGTGTGTGTGGCTGTGTGTGCACGCACGTGTGTGTGCAGCCGTGGATGGGTGAGCGGCTCGTTGGGGTTCAGCTGACACCCCCCATTTCCCGTCTCCTGCCAGTGGCGTCTGTGTGGAGTGACTCAGTGGAAAGCGGACACCACTGGGACCCCCCCCAGGTCACAAGAAGGTGTCATGAGATGGTCCCTGGGGGAAGAGCCCCAGGACCTGGGCACCTCGCGTGGCCTCTCACGCGTGGATTAGAAGCGGGACCCACGGTCGGGGCAGCGAGATGAGAGCCGGTGGGAAGCATGCCAGTTCTTACAGGAGGGCCAGGTGTACGCGGAGGGAACCCCCCCCCAAATAAATAAATAATGGAGTGATAGCACAGCGGTTGGGTGTTTGCCTTTCACTCGGCCGACCCAAGTTCGATTCCTCCACTCTCTCGGAGAGCCCGGCAAGCTACCGAGAGTATCGAGCCCGCAAGGCAGAGCCTGGCAAGCTCCCCGTGCGCATTGGATATGCCAAACACAGTAACGATAAGTCTCTCAATGAGAGACGTTACTGGTGCCCACTCGAACCAATCGATGAGCAACGGGATGACAGTGACCACTCTCTAGAAGATTTGGTTTCTGCTGCTGAGACCCTCGCGCCGTTTAGGGGAGCTCGGAGCCGCGGAAGCGGGAGGAGGCAGTGAGGACGGAAGCGGCTGAGAGCAACTCAGATTTCTCAGGGAACACAGCCGACGTCCCCGTCCTCCTTCCCCACGTCCCGTCTGTGCCAGGGCTCGCCCTCTCGGCTCCCAGCAGCAGCGGGGAGGCTGCTCCAGGCGGGGGATGTCCCGCCATTTAGTCACGAGGCTCGTGGCGTGAAATACAGTCGTGTTCGCGCGGTGACGTCACCTGCCGGAAGTCCCGAGGGGTGGCTGAGCCTCAGCCTTTCTGGCTGAGTGTTGAGGGTCATCACACCGGGGGAGGCTTTCACCCTGCGAAGGGCGTGTTTGCGTGCCGGCTGCGGGTGACGTGGGGAGAGAGTGAGCTATTTCTGGGTTCCGTCTGCCTTTACACTCGGCCAGGTACCCCCTTGGCAGCAGAGCAGAGTCGGGCAGATGTCAGGAATCTTCCAAAGATTCTCTCGCTGGGTGGGACCCTTCACGTAGCCTCACTCTTGTCTGGAGCACCCCAAGGGCGTTAGCTGGGATGAGTGCACGGGTGGCGGCGGGGTGAGTGGATGGATGGAAGAGTGGGGGAGAGGTGGACGGACAGATGGATGGATGGATGATGGGAGGAAGGAAAAGTACATAGATGGATAGGTGGAAGGGTGGGTGGATGGATGGATTGATGGGTGGATGGATGGATGGGTGGTGGATGGATGGATGGGTGGTGGATGGATGGATGGGTGGGTGGATGGATGGATGGGTGGATGGCTGGATGGGTGGGTGGATGGATGATGGGTGGATGAATGGATAGGTGGGTGGATGGATGGATGGATGGATGGATGGGTGGATGGATAAATGGATAGGTGGATGAATGGCTGGATGGGTGGATGGATGGATGGGTGGGTGGATGGATGATGGGTGGATGAATGGATAGGTGGATGAATGGCTGGATGGGTGGATGGATGGATGGGTGGATGAATGAATGAATAGGTGGATGAATGGATGGATGAATGGATGGATGGATGGATGGTTGGATGGATGGATGGATGGATGGTTGGATGGATGGATGGATGGATGGGTGGGTGGATGGATGAATGGATAGGTGGATGAATGGCTGGATGGGTAGATGGATGGATGGGTGGATGAATGAATGAATAGGTGGATGAATGGATGGATGAATGGATGGGTGGATGGATGGTTGGATGGATGGATGGATGGATGGATGGACGGATGGGTAGATGGGTGGATGGATGGATGGGTGGGTGGATGGATGATGGGTGGATGAATGAATGGATGGGTGAATGGATGGATGGGTGGATGAATGGATGGATAGGTGGATGAATGGATGGATGGATGGATGAGTGGGTGAATGAATGAATGGATGGGTAGATGGATGGATGGATGGATGGATGAGTGGGTGGATGAATGAATGGATGGGTAGATGGATGGATGGACAGATGGATGGATTGATGGGTGGATGGGTGGGTGGATGGATGATGGGTGGATGGGTGGATTGATGGGTGGATAAGTGGGTGGATGGATGATGGGTGGATAAATGAATGGATGGGTGGATGGATGGATGGGTGGATGGATGGGTGATGGGTGGATGGATGAATGGATGGGTGAGTGGATGGATGGGTGAGCAGATGGATGATGGAAGCAAAGATGGATGGACAGATGAAAGGATGTAAGGGTGAGTGGATGGAAGGAAAGAAAGATGGATGAATGTTGGAAGAAAGGATGGATGGATGAGTGGGTGGGTGGATGGGTGGGTGGATTGAATGGCTGGCTGGGTGGGTGGGTGGATGAACGGAGGGATAAATTTCTCTTTGATGAAAGCAGAAGCATGTGGTTTGAGCAGGCAGAGCAGCATGGCAGCAGCCATCATGAGGGAATTAAGCCCCGGTGTGCCAAGAGTTGAATGCAGACGTTCAGAGGATGTTCGAGTTACACAAAGAAAGGTGTAAACAAGATCATTGCCACATAGGGTGAGGTGTGCGTTGACTTTTTAAAAAGCCCTTTCGTTGTCTAAAAATAGACCAGATACAATAAACACGGCAGCATCTCCGTGCTTTTTCCATTTCCATTTTCAAAGGAGCTTTTCATCTGAAGCCTTGGCCGTTGCCGTGTGTGTGGGTGGGGGGTGGGTGTATGGGTGTGTGTGTGGGCCCGTGTGTGTGTCTGTGTGCACGTGTGTGTGCACATGCAGGCTCACCGCCACCCCTGCTGGTGTCTCTGCCTCCCTTAGATGCCTGCGTCTGTGTACATGCGAAATCTCTGAGAATACAGCATTTAGACCCCATTAGCGAGGGTGAAAAATGTACAGATAAACCGGATCGTTTATGGTTATGATATGGCTACTGTCAAAATAACAAGCTATTTTGACAGTTGCTTTATCTCCGCGCTCACTGAGTCTGCAATAAGAAAGTAGTTTCTTAGCAACTAAACTACACTCTCAAACAAGAACGTGGAAGAAGAAGAAGAAGAAGAACAAAAACACAAAAGAAAAATACGCTCCTGGCTGCTATTTGGCCCCTCCCGTGGCCTGCGGGGGGCGGGGGGCGGAGATTCAATCGTGGAGGCAGCGAGCCTTGCCCCCCACCCCCCCCCCAGCTGAGGGGCTCCCCCGAGCCGGCCTGAGCCCCGGGGAGCTGCAGGAATAACACCTTTGTCCCCCCTTTTTCTCTTCCTTCTTCCTCTGTTCATTCCTTTCTCTCCACCGAAGTCGTGGGGGAAGCTCGCGCTTTGTTGGAAGGAGCCGGTGACATTTGTGTCCGGACAGTAGCTCGGTGCCAGGGTGGGGCTGGGTACAGCAGGGACAGTCCCAGCGTCCACTCCTTCCCCCAAGGTCCTCCGACCTGTGGGAAACGCTCTCCCTGTTTAGTACTGTCTACATTTCCGTTTCTTTGGCGGCCAGACCCAGGAGGAACGGTGGCGGAGGCCGGGATAGAGCCGGGGCCACCTGCACGCAGAGCCTGCTCTGACCACTGGGCCACCTCTCTGGCCCTTGAAGATTATTAGTATTTGAGGCCGGCGCCTGGTTCCCCCTTCTGACTGCAGGGCGGCGGTTTCCCACCACGCCCAGGGGTGAGTCTCGGTGAGTCTCGCTGCCTCTCTGAGTCAGACACCCCAAGTTTCCTGAAACATGTCAAGCCACTCACTTTTTTCCCATTGGTTTTCTTCCTCCTCTCAAATATATATATATATTCAGGGCTGGAGTGATAGCACAGCGGGGAGGGCGTTTGCCTTGCACGCAGCTGACCCGGGTTCGATTCCCAGCATCCCATAGGGTCCCCTGAGCACCGCCAGGAGTGATTCCTGAGTGCAGAGCCAGGAGGAAGCCCTGTGCATCGCCAGGTGGGACCCAAAAAAGAAAAAAAAATGATAAAATAAAATAAATAAAGAGCATTTTTCAGAGCAGGCCGACGTGAGCTCCTCTCATGGTAACTGGCACCGCCGCGGTCTGGTTCCCCGTCCGGTCAGTGTGGGTCAGGGTTGGGGGGTCACTGCTGACGACCCTGAACCAAGCGTGTCACGTGCCCCACACACAGCCGTTTGTGCGTCCCGCCCCGCTCCTCGGATTCCCGGCGAGCCCTCTCCGGGGCTCTGTCTCATGGGTCTCGTGTGCGACATCGGGAGCAAAGGCCGAAGGACCCCCCACGTGCCAGCACTGACCCCCAGACAAGAGCCGGGTGAGGAGAAGTCGGAGGACACGGTAGGGGGGAGGTGTGGGGGGGAATCTGTTGGTTTAGCCGCACGGAATATTAACTGAATGTAACTTCGGGCTGATGAAGTAACACCTCCCCCCCCCCGAGGGGGACGGTCCTGGGGGAAGGGGGGACAGGAAGTGGCCTCTGGTGGTGACCCCAGCTTGGCTAGCCGGGCGTCAGCCATCAGCCACGGTCGGGGGGATTGAGAGACCCAGAGCCCGGGGCTGGCACCGGGTGGTTTGGTGACCTGTGTCGGGGGCTGGGCTGGGGGCCGGGTCCTTCCGTGTGTCCATCCGGACTTCCTGGAGGGCAGCGTGTGTGTTTGCAGGGCCCGGTGTCCCCTCGACTGGGTTGCGGTGAGCGGAAATAGATGTGTCCGAGCCGTGGAGAGCGGGTGCATCGCTGGACACAATGTCACTGGCGTTTTGCTGCCAGCTTGGGACGTGGCATCCCGCTGTCCGACCGGGGGGGGTCTGCCGTGGGCTACGCCCCCATCATTGTGGCTGAGCCCCCCGCCCTCGGGGTCTGGGAACTGCCTCCCCAGTGGCCCGACGCCCCCGACCTGGGTGGGGGAGGACGCCCTGGGCAGGGGGCGTCACGGGCGCGTCCGCCTTCCCGTCTGGCCTCTTTTCCCGGGATCTCTCTCCTCGCCTTCCAGCGCTCTGACCGCCTGCAGGATTCGGGGCGCGGGCTCCCCGTAAGATGTAGGGGGCTGGAGCGATAGCACAGCGGGGAGGGCGTTTGCCTTGCACGCGGCCAACCTGGGTTCGATTCCCAGCATCCCATATGGTCCCCTGAGCACCCCCAGGAGTGATTCCTGAGTGCAGAGCCAGGAGGAACCCCTGTGCATCGCCAGGTGTGACCCAAAAAGCAAAAAAAAAAAAAAAAAAAGACGTACCCCCGTGCGGGGCGGGCGCGGGGCGTCCCTCGGCCGCGCGCTCTGACCGCCTTCCCTGATGCCAGCCGTGTCCCCGCGGGGAGCGGCCAGCGGGCTGGGCACCCGTCCCGCCTTGGCAGACGGTCGCCCCGCGCCAGGGCGCCGGCGGCTCCTCCCGCAGCCCGGCGGAGCAGGCGCCCGCGTCTCCACCGGGAAGACGCGCCAAGGATCTGCCAGGCGGTGTCGGGAGAACCTTTATCATCGCTGTCAGTTACATCACAGCCAGCTTGTCTCACCATACATCTTCCTAAATGTGACAGAATATTCAGCTGTTATTAATTGAATACTCTCTAATTTAACGGCTTCGCGGGAGAAAGACTGACGGGTTTGTTTCAACACGGAGGGCTGGCGTCAACCTGGCGCTGGGTTTCCAGGCGGTGCGCGTGGCGGGGCCGGGCGAGGGGGGAGAGGCCCGCGAGACACACACGCGGGGCCCAGGGGCCGGGCGGGGCGCGCCTCCCCCCGCTGGGACCCCCCCCCCCGCCCGCCCCAGCCCCCGCGCCCCGCCCCCTGCGCCCTGCGCCCCGCCCCTGCGCCCCGCCCGCTCGGCACTGCTCTCGCCGGAGGTGGGGGTCCCCGGGGCCTCCCCGGGTGCAGAGCCCAGAGCCAGCCCCGAGCATCGCCGGGCGTGACCCCAAAATTGAAATAAATATTAAAGAATCGCCGTGAGAGGGCAAGCAGGCACCTTCGTGACACAGACAATCTCGGCGTGCAGCCTGGAGGAGGTGAGCCCCGTCCGCGAGGGCTAGGGTCGGGCTGCAGCTCCGCCAGCCGGCCGCCCTTCGCAGAGGCCACGGACGGACACGGGGACCCGGCGTGCAGTGGATTCGGGGCCAGGCGGCGTCTACAGTGCCGGGCTCAGCCTCTGGGAGAAGGTTCCGGAACCCGGGAGGCGAGGGGCTGAGGGGTTTCCTAGCCCCACGGGAGGACCCGGCCTGCAGACAGCCCTGCCAGGTGCCGTAAAAGTGCCCCCGGGCCCCTCCAGGCTGCAGACCACCCTCCCCTGCGCCAGCCATCCCCACTGCGCCCCTGCGGCCCCCGCCCCGGACGGTCAGACAGTGCGTCCGGGCCGCCGGCTTCTCTGGGTTTGTCGCCCCTCTGGTTTCCGCGTTGTCGCCGTCGTCGTGTGCAGTGACCTTTCCAGCGGAGCCGGGCTCCGGCCTGAGTGGTGATTGGCCCCGTCAGGGTGAGCCGCTGGCCCTGCACGGTCCCCACCCAGCACCCATAGGGGCCCCTGGGTGCAGAGCCCGGAGCCAGCCCTGCCCCGCTCACTCCCTCCTCCTCCTCCTCCTCCTCCTCCTCCTCCTCCTCCTCCTCCTCCTCCTCCTCCTCCTCCTCCTCCTCCTCCTCCTCCTCCTCCTCCTCCTCCTCCTCCTCCTCCTCCTCCTCCTCCTCCTCCTCCTCCTGCTCCTCCTCCTCCTTTTCCTCCTACTCTTACTCCTCCTCCTCCTCCTCCTCCTCCTCTTCCTCCTCCTCCTCCTCTTCCTCCTTCTCCTCCTCCTCCTCCCCATCTCTCTACTCCTCCCTCTCCTCAGCTTCCCCGAGAAGAATGAATCAGAAATTTCATAGCCAGAGCCTCTCTGGGTGTAAGCGCACTCTTGTCCCCCTCTCTCTCCACCACCTTCAATTCACACCCCCAAAACAGCTGTCACAAAATAATGATAATAATAGTGTTAGTAATAATAATAATAATAATAATAGGGGCTGGAGCGATAGCACAGTGGGGAGGGCGTTTGCTTTGCTCGTGGCCGACCCGGGTTCGATTCCCAGCATCCCATAAGGTCCCCCGAGCACCGCCAGGAGTGATTCTTGAGTGCATGAGCCAGGAGTAAACCCTGTGCATCGCCGGGTGGGACCTAAAAAGCAAAATAACAATAATAGAATCACAGGGCCCAAGAGATAGTCAAGTGAGGAGGGTGCTGGCCTTGCCCACGGCCAGCCGTGTCCCAGCCCCCCACCCTGTTGGGTCCCCGGAGCCCCGTTTGGAGCGATCCTTGAGTGTGGAGCCAGGAGTCAGCCCGAGCACCGGCAGTGTGGCCCCCAAAGTAAAAGTTAAACGAAGGGGCCAGAGCACCGTGGGTGAGGCGCTCGCCTGGCCTACTTCCGACCTGGGCTCTGTCCCTGCACCCCACCTGGCCCCCAGAGCCCGCCAAGAGTGGTCCTGAGCCAGGAGTCAGCCCTGAGCACTGCTGGGCGTGCCAGGAGGGAAGAGGAAACATTTTAATAAAAAGTAAAATAACAATAAACCAGCAGAACTTGACTCCTTCCTGCACTGACGTCCTTCCCCCTCTCGGGGGCGCTGTCGCAGGGGGTGCCCCGGGCTCGGGCCTCTGTTCCCCCCACGTGGGGATGCACAGTCAGGCCAGCTCGGGAGCCCCCGTGGGGTGTGGGGTGGGGGCGCCTCTCCTCAGCGGACACTCTGCTGTTCCCTCTCGTTCGTGTTCGTGCCTGAGCCCAGGCTCCGTGATTTATCCAGCAAAATCCATCCCGGAAAAGCCCCGCACTCGGCTCCCGGGGGCCCCTGGGCGGCCGGTTCAAGGGATCTTCCCCTCAGGACCCACACCCACAACTTGCTAGCTCCGGCTTGAAAGGGAGAACACGCATGAGCCATGTGTCACGCAGGCAATGTTGGTGAACTTGGCACGTGTCAGGCTGTGTGTGTGTCTGCACACATCTGCGTACATGTTGTGTGCATGTGCGTGCACATGTGTGTGCATGATGTGTGTACGCATGTGTGCATGTGTGCGCACCTGTGTGGGCATGTGTGTGAGCACTTGTGTGGGCATGTGTGTATGCTTGAGTGTGTATGCATGTGTGTGTGCTTGTGGATGTGTGTATGCTTGTGTATGTATGTGTGCGTGCTTGTGGATGTGTGTATGCATCTGTGCATGTGCGTATGCATGTGTACATGTGTGTATGCATGTGTGCACGTGTGTGTATGATTGTGTGTGCGCTTGTGTGTGCATGTGTGTATGCTTGAGTGTGTATGCATGTGTGCGTGCTTGTGGATGTGTGCATGTGTGTATGCATGTGTACATGTGTGTATGCATGTGTGCACATGTGTGTGCATGTGTGTATGATTGTGTGCGCACTTGTGTGTGCTTGCGTGTCCATGTGCACGCATGTGCGTGTGTGCGTTGATGGCAGGAGATCTGGGCGCCCTGGGGGCTGGGAAGCATGAAGCATTCTTTTCTGGGGGCTGGACTTTTCGGAATATTCTGGAAAATCGTCAGGTAGACTCTTGGCCTTTGCGGGATGTCCCCCTCCCCCGCCCAGTCTTGCCCGGCTGTGTGGGAAAGAGGCGGCTCGGCTGGGCCTGCGGGCGCCCTCACAGCTGCCCGCGGCCCCGGGTCTGACTGATTGAAATTCCGAGGGACCGCGCTGGCCGTGAGATCGATCCGTCCAGAGGCCTCCCTTTTGTTCCTGTGAGCAGAGCACTCGGCCCGCCGCCCCTCCACCTTGCGGGCCGGGGAGGGGTGGGGATTTATGGCCGGGCTCCGCGCCCGCCCACCCGCCGCGCGCCCGGGCCCTGACGTCATGCAGATGAAGGATAAAGCCGGCTGGGGAGGATTTGTTCCTAGGAGTCGCGACAGTTCTCGGCCTCGGCCGGTTTTCCCCTGCTGGGGGGTGGCGGGAGAATCCCCCCAGCAGGGCCTGTCTCGGGGGGGGGGGGGTGGGGGGGGAAGCCGAGGGGCGCCTGGTGGGCTGCTGGGTGCCGGGAGTGCACCTCAGGGAGGTGGCTTTACTGGTGACGATTGTTCGGGGGTGGGGAGGCAGGGGGGCGCAGAGAGATGGCACAGGCATTAAGGCGCTGGCCTAGCAGGAGGCCGGCCCCGATTCATCCCCAGCACCACAGGTGGTCCTCAGGGACCACCAGGAGTGACCCTGAGCACAGAGCCAGGAGTGAGCCCTGAGCACAAAGTCAGGAGTCATCCTCGAGCACAGAGGCAGGAGAGACTCCTGAGCACTGAGCCAGGAGTGAGCCCTGAGCACAGAGGTGGGAGTGACTCATGAGCACTGAGCCAGGAATGAGCCCTGATCAGAGCCAAGAGTCAGCCCTGAGCACGGAACCAGGAATGAGCCCTGAGCACAGAGACAGGAGTTATTCCTAAGCACAGTCTGCCCTGAGCACTGCAGGGCGTGTCCCCGAGCAAAGGGGCCGCCTGGTTCGCAGGAGAGGGCGTGTTTCTTCCCGGGCTGCCGTGATTCCTTGATTCCTGGCTTCTCTGAGTTGATGTTACACGGGCTAGAAGTGAAACCCGGAGGTCTGCCCGGGGGTGGAAGCAGCCCCTGCTCCTCAGGGGGGCTCCGGTGACGGGGTGCGGGCGGTCTCCAGGAAGCAGCGGTTAGCGTGTGGAGTAACCGCGTCGCCCTCAGCCAGCCAGTGACCCGGGGCGCTGCTTTCTGCTCAAGATCGAGCCAGGAAGCGGAATTCATGTTCCCAGTTTTAGCTCCTTTTGTGGCCGACCTATTTTCATCTCGAAATTCAAAATAAGCCGGAATCGCGTCAGTCCTAACTGCTGCCACACGCAGTGCGCGTCTGTCTTCATTTTCACGCTCCTAATAAGGCTGAGGGGATAGGCTTTATTCTCTGTGGGGTACAGATTGGAAAGAAACTCGGGGAGATTAAGCAACTTAAGCACAATCACAATCCCCGTCTAGCATGACTGCCCCTGGGTTAGACGCGGCAGTAACAGATACCCCCGGCTCCCAAGGCGACCGGGAGCCTTGGCTGCCCTCTTGGCCCAAGGTGGCTGCAGGAGCCCCAGCCCTCACGTCCACATCCCAGCCTTGTGGACGTGGAGGGAGGGCCAGGAAGGGGTTGGAACTGCACCTCGAGTCTCCGTCCCGATGGCATCCGGCATGCAGCTGTGTGTCGGTCTGGGCCATGTGCATCTCTTAGAGTGATTTTCCGAGAAGACAAATCCAGAGGCTGGAGGGCTCTAGCCCCAGCCGGGTGTTGGTGGCACTGAGAGAGAGTCTGGGGAGCCGGGTGGGCGCTGAGCCCAGCCCCCGAGGGCCACAGATGTGTGCGAACCCAGGATGGAGCTGTTGTGTGGGCATCTTTGTGGCCATGCCCTTGCCTCCTGGCACATGGCTTTCGGCCACGCCAGCAGCTTTGGGCCCCTCGCCTCTGTGGAATGTCCTCCTGGATGCACAGGGCTGCTGCAGGGGTGAGGCTCTTCCCATCTGCCCCCAGAACCCTTGGCACCTGTCTCTTTTTGTTTGGTTTTTGTTGGGGGGGTCACACCCAGAGAAGCTCAGGGCTGACTCTTGGCTCTGTGCTCAGGGATGACTCCCGTCTCTGTGCTCAGGGATGACTCCTGGCTCTGTGCTCAGGGCTGACTCCTGTCTCTGTGCTCAGGGCTCACCCCCAGCTCTGGACTCAGGGCTGACTCCCAATTCTGTGCTCGGGGCTGACTCCTGGCTCTGTGCTCAGGGCTCACTCCTGGCTCTGTGCTCAGGGCTCACTCCTGGCTCTGTGCTCGGGGCTGACTCCTGGCTCTGTGCTCAGGGTCACTCCTGGCAGGGCTCCGGAGACCCTGTGGGATGCCAGGGAGCAAACCGGGGTGGGCCGCGTGCCAGGCCAGCGCCCTCTGTGCTGGGCCAGGGCTCCGGCGCCAACAGGCCTCTCCGTCCTGACCCGTATTGAACCCGGCTTGTTGTGGGCTTGTGTCTCCGCGCCCGCGTCCAGGCTGTCGAAACGCCGATTTCTTTGTGGCCTGAGCCCCCCCCCCCTCGGGGACAGCTGTGGCAGCCAGACAAGCCTCAACCCCCGCAAGGGGTGGGCTGAGGTTGTCCTTCCCATCCTTTCCCGCTGGGTGGTCCTGAGCCCCGGGAGACAGGCTACAGGAGCACTGCGGAGAGAGGCGTCAGTGGGCTGCGGGGGGGCGGGGTACGGCTAACCGCATCAGACCCTCGCTCCCAGATGGGCACGGCCGGGGCAGGCCTGGAGGCCCTGCTGGTCCCAGCACCTGGACGCGGGGCCTGGCACTGGACCACGGCCTGGTCAGCCACAGTCACCTGGGGGTCGTGAGCTTCATGCTAGTGTGCATATGTGTGTGCATGTGTGTGCACACTCATATGTGTGTGCATGGTGTATATGTTTCTGTGTGCATGTGCATGGGAATGCATTCATGTGCGTGGCATATGTGTGTGCATGTGTGGATGTATGTGTGTGTGCTCATGTATGTGCATGATGTATATGTGTACACGTGTGCATATGTGCATGTGTGTGCACTCGTGCACAGTGTATGTGTGTGCATGTGCGTGTATGTATGTGCATGTGTGTGCATGTGTGCTCATGTATTTGCATGATGTATATGTGTACACGTGTGCATATGTGCATGTGTGTACTCGTGTGTGGTATATGTGTGTGCACGTGTGTAAGTGTGTGCACGTGTGTGCACTTATGTGTGGTATGTGCATGTGCATATGTGTGCATGTGTGTGCACTCATGTGTGCATGGTGTATCTTTGTCCGTGTGTGCGTGTATGTGCGTGTGTGCATGCATGTATGTGTGTGGGACTTTGCCCCCGTTCTCACAGAACACCCAGCTGTCTCCTGAGCCTCTTGGCTTCGGGAGGCACCGGAGACGGGTGGTTGTTGGCTCTGCCAGTGACCGACATGGGCTTCCGGCACTGGGCCTGGAGCCGGCCATGCCCGCGGGCTGCTTGAAAGCCTTTCTGGGCCGCAGCGGCCGCAGGCGGTGCTGCTGGACACGGGAATTTGGCTCACCCTGGGCGGCCACCCGGGTCCCGAGCGCAGGAAGGACAGAGCTTGCAGCATCCACAGAGATGCGCGGCCAGAGGGGAAGGTCAGCATGGGGGGGCGTCCAGCAGCCCCCGGGGGCCTCAGAGCTCTGTCCACACCACCCCGAGCAGGCGCTGGCCACGGTGCACGTCGGGCGGGAGCTGAGAGAGCACCTGAGGGGTCCTGGGGGCAGCCACGGGCGGATTCCTGCTGCCCGTCTGCAGAGAGCAAACCCCTCCCGGGGGCTGGAGCATAGCACAGCGGGGAGGGCGTCTGCCTTGCACGCAGCCAACCTGGGTTCGATTCCCGGCATCCCATAGTGTCCCCCGAGCACCGCCAGGAGGGATTCCTGAGTGCAGAGCCAGGAGGAATCTCTGAGCATCTCCGCTGTGACCCAAAAAGCAAAAAAAAAAACCCTCCCTGGCTCAGGCACGACGGAGGTGCATGTCCGCGCGTCTCCCAGACACCCTGAAAGGGCCCCCTGTGGCTCCCCCTGCAAACCCCAAGGTGTGAAGCCCTCCCTGCCCCCGCTGCCTTGGCCCAGTCTGAGGCGGGGGTGTCACTTGGCACCGTCGGGGCGAGCTGTGTGCCCACGTGTGTGTGTACTGTGCCTGCGCCCGCATTTGCACATGTGTGTCTGTGCATCGGGGGCCGGGGCGCCCTCCCCCCTTCCTCGTCTGCCCCCCTCCCCAGACCCCATGCCCGGCCGCGGGTCTCTCTCCAGCTCTCGCCCGTCCCCCCTCCCCGCCCCGCGCTCGCGGTGTTCACAGCCTTCTCTCTGCCTTTTCTCCTCAGCCGCTTCCCTCGGGCCCCCCAGAGACCCCTTAAAATAAAAGAAGGGAAAAGAATGAAGTTTCGTTAAACGCTGATGGTTTCCATCAGCTGGTTGTGAGTCGGGGGACCCGGGCCACACAGGGGACAAGCTCTTTTTTTTTTATTTTGGGTCATATTTCTTCCTTGGCGTTTATTACACCTCTGTTAAACACAGCTCATGTGACGGGCGTACTCGGAGGCTGCCGGAGCAAACGCTGGCATGTCGAGCAGGGCCGGGCGGTTAATAGCCACCATCAAAGCCAGCAGGAAAAATGACCCGTGATGCCCAGCTCCTCCGCATGGGGGGGGTGGGGGCTCCAGGAGGGAGAGAGGGAGATGGTGACCTGGGACGAGACCGGGGTCAGGAGGCACTGACAGGGGGCTGGAGCAACAGCACAGTGGGGAGGGCGTTGGCCTGGCACGTGGCCGACCCGGATTCGGTCCCTGGCATCCCATAGGGTCCCCTGAGCACCACCAGGAGTGATTCCTGAGTGCAGAGCCAGGAGTCAGCCCTGAGCATCACCGGGTAAGAGAGAGAAAGACAGACAGACACAGGCAGGAGTGATAGCACAGCGGGGAGGGCGTTGACCTTGTACGTGGCCGACCCAGGTTCGATCCCCGGCATCCCATAGGGTCCCCTGAGCACTGCCAGGGATGATTCCTGAGTGCAGAGCCAGAAGTCAGCCCTGAGCATCGCCGGGTGTGTGGACCAAAAACAAACCAAAATGTCCTCCCGGCCCAGCGGGTGTTTGTTGAGGGGCCCCTGTGAAGGGCGGGAAGGGGCTTGGGCCCACAGTGGAGGGTCCTCAGACCCCCGGATCCGTGTAAATGCTCAGAGAAGTTGGCTGCTGGCGCCGTCTCGGCCCAGGCACTGGGAGCGCGCATGCGCGTGCGGCCACCGTCCCGTGAGGCTGTCGGTCCAGTGAACCCCGTCCCCGTCTGTTCCCCAAGGGTGATGACCCACCTGGCTAACCCCCCACACACACCCACCCCTGGCAGTTACGGTAAAAGCTTACGACTCGCCGCAGTGTGTAGGACCCAAAAGTTCATCCCCGGGGCCGCAGCCCAGACCTTGACCCTGGAGGTCACAGGAACCAGACCCGAGAGCGGGTTTGGGCCAAGCCCAGAGTTCAGCCACGTTCAGTGCCACGGGAGCGGATAGAATTTCAGCAAAACCCTTTTTTTTGTTGTTTTTTGTGTCCCACCCGGTGATGCTCAGGGCTGACTCCTGGCTCTGCACTCAGGGATCACTCCTGGCGGTGCTCGGGGGACCCTATGGGATGCCGGGGATTGAACCCGGGTTGGCCGCGTGCCAGGCCAACGTCCTCCCCGCTGTGCTGTCGCTCCAGCCCGCCAGCAAACCCTCCTTTTAACCAAAATTGGGCCCTTCAGAGGCTTTGCCCAGAGCAGGAATATTGATCTAGGTCGGCCCCAAAGCTGGTTCCCGGGGGGGGAGGGGGCAGAGCAGAAGCCATCAGCTAATTGGTCTCGCGCTACGGGCTCTGAAAATGAGTCCGTTTGCTCTCGCATCAGGGTGTGCTGGCAGCCTCGGTGCCAGTTGGAGGCCGGCGGAGGCTGGGGGCCGGCCAGGAAGGTTTCCGGGAAGAGGGAATCTCTTCCAGACGCGGGGAGCCCCCCCACTCGGGGGACGGGGGCGTGCAGGAGCACCCCTGACTGGCTCTGCAGGTCAGGAGGAGAGCTGGGCCGGGAAATGTCCCCTGCCCGAGACTCACCAGCCCCTCTCCAGTGGGGGGCTGACTCCCAGCTCTGTGCTTGGGGCTCACTCCTGGCTCTGCACTCAGGGCTCACTCCTGGCGGTGCTCGGGGGACCCTATATGGGATGCTGGGAATGGAACACGGGTCGGCCACGTGCGAGGCCAACACCCTCCCCGCTGTGCCGTGGCTCCGGTCCTTTGAGATCCTTGGCCTCTTGCTGCTCTGCCGTCCCCGACCCTGCCCGCACCCTCCCCGGTCCCCGGCCTCTCCCCACCCCTCCTGGCACAAACACTTTCTCGCAGGTGGCTCAAGGGACTCTTGTGCCCGGGCAGCTGGGATTCGGGACGATCGGGTCCTGATCCTCGGGGTTCTGGTGGGCCACGGGGGGGAGGGGCGGGGTGTTGGTGCTGGGTCCATGAGCCCCACAGGGAAAGAGCGTGCGGGCGGCGGGCCTGTATTGGTCTGAGCCCCGCCCCCACCCCAGTGATGCTGGGGGCGCCCACGGTGAGACGCGTGGGTCTCCCCCCCCCGCCCCCACCCTGGCCAGGTCCCAGGACTCACGGCCCAGGCGGCGGCCGGCCAGTCCACCCCGCTAATGGCCCCATCTGCGCCAGGGCTGTTTCCCGGCGGCTGCCAGCACCCTCCCGGCCGCGTTAAGCGGTACATGATTTCCCATCAGTTCCCATCATCTCCTGGAAATCCACCCCCCCCCCCCGCCCACCCCGCCACAGCCGCTCGCTCCAGATGCCACTGAGTCAGGCTGGGGACCCCCCCCCCCGCCCCGGCGTCCGCGCCCAGGACCCCACTGCAGAGGCCCTCCGCATCTCTCGACCCCCGCCCCCGCCCCCCTGCCTCCCAGGACAAGCCCAGGCTCCGAGATGAGGACGAGAGAGAGGTGCCGCCTCCCTCCTGAGGCCCCCGCCTGGGTCTCCCCGTCCCTGCCCCCCTCCCATCCCGCCTTTGTTTCTGCCCGGCTCCGACCTGCCGGCTCCCTCGGCCTCCCCTGCCAGCCCACACGCTGGAAAGGCGCACCTTGGACAGCTTCCAGAAGCTTCCATTGCCTCCTACCTCGCTGGGATGCTGCAGTTTTGTGTGTCGGGGGTGGGGGTGTGCTCTTGTCTCGTCCCTGGGTGGGTCTCGCTCTCCCCAGCCCCCCCATGCCTGTTGGTGGGGGATGTGGGTGGGATGGGGGGAGGGTGCTGGGGGCTTCTGCTGCCTCCCCAGGGAACTGCCGCCACCCAGAGGGGCCTCTCACTCTCCGTCCCTCCTCCCACCCCTCTGCCACCCTTGGGGTAGCTGCCGGGGCGCTGGGTTTGGTCCGATCTCCACCTCGCTCCTGCCTGCCTGGCTCCGGTTTGCAGCCATAGGCTGGAGGCGGTGGGTGGTTCCCTCGTGCCGCACAGACACTTTTACAGGTCACCCACCACCCCCGCCCCGCCTCGCCCGCCGGGGCCCAGGGGAGGCCGCGCTAACGATCCAGCCTATTTCTGTGTGCAGCCGCCCCTGTTCCGCAGGAAGAACTTCTCCCCTGTGGCTCCTCGGCTTTTTCTGCAACTTGCCTCGACTTATTAAATCTGCCTCTTTCTAATTTCCTCTGTAGCACTCGAACAGCGCCAACGGCTCTGCCTCCTGGAGCTCTCGCCGGCGCTCTCCAAAATAACAAACAAACAAACAAAACCACTCGACGAAGGTGGGGCTGGGAGGCCGCCAAAGCAAATGGAAGGGAACCCCCAGGTCCCAGCACCAGCGCCTCTCCGACACACAGCTTCTCTCTCTCTCTCTCTCTCTCTCTCTCTCTCTCTCTCTGTCTCCCGTGAGTGGCTCATCTGGTCTCTGGCCCTGGCAAAGAAATCATTGCCCAGGCCAACTTGCTTCAGAGTGGCTGCCACTGCCCAGCCATCAAAGCCACATCCTAGCTTGCAGAAGGAAAGGGGCGGAGCTGGGAGGGGCGTGGTGCTCGCTGCCCAATGAGAGACGTGGAGCGGGAAGGACGTGGTGCTCGCTGCCCAATGAGAGACATGGGGCGGGAAGGGCGTGGTGCTCGCTGCCCAATGAGGGACGTGGAGAGGGAAGGGCGTGGTGCTCGCTGCCCAATGAGAGACGTGGGGCGGGAAGGGAGTGGTGCTCACTGCCCAATAAGAGACGGGGCGGGAAGGGCGTGGTGCTCGCTGCCCAATGAGGGACGTGGGGCAGGAAGGGCGTGGTGCTCGCTGCCCAGTGAGGGACGTGTGGCGGGAAGGGCGTGGAGCTCCTGCCCAGTGGGAGCCGTGGCTTCGCCTGCTTCCCCTGAGCTTGGGCGTTGCAGACTGTTTCCGGCTAGGGCTTCTCCGTGGACCAGGCCTAGTGCCGGGAAGTTCTACCCACATCTCCCTTCGCAGGCCCAACTGGGCAGTGAAGCCGCGGCCTTCCGAGTGCGCAGTCTTTGGTGCAGCCACGCTGGTGTCTGCAAGGGCAGAGAGGGCCCTTGAGTGGGAGGGACAGAGCAGGGCCGGGTGCAGGGGTGCGGGGAACCCGGCCGGGTGCAGGGGTACAGGAAGTTGAGCTGGGTTCTGGAACTAGGCCAGGTACAGGGGTGACAGGCTGGGTGCAGGGGTGCGGGGAGACAGGCCAGACACAAGGGTGCTGGGGAGACGGGCCAGGTGCAGGGGTGCAGGGGATCCAGGCCAGGTGCGGGGGATCCAGGCCAGATGCAGGGGTGTGGGGAGTCAGGCCAGGAGACAGGCCAGGTGCAGGGGTGCGAGGAGCCGAGCCGGGTGCAGGGGTGTATCTGGTGTCCCTAGTGGGCGCCGTCCCTCGTGGAGCCCTCTCCCGGATCACGCGCCCGTCTCCGACTGTCCTCTCTCCGCCCAGCCTTGGGTCCTGTGTCCCTGGCTGTCCATCTCTCCCAAGGCCGGTGCGGCCAAGTGGGCCAGCAGGTCCCTCCGAGCCGGCGTCCTGCAGGCCCAGCCCTGGGTGGAGGCGCAGCAGCGCCCTCTGCTGGGGCCTGGAGCAGCGGCTCCGGGGTTATTAGCAGGGAAGGTTTGGCGAGAAGAGAAATGCAGAGGGGCCCGGTGGGGTCAGGGGGACGCTGTGAGGACAGACCCCTGCATGTGGAGCCGCGCCAGGAGGGCCATAAGGAGGACGGCGCATCTCCGGAGCACACGGCATGTTCTGTACAAAGCACGGCCCGTGGGGGCTGGTTTCTCAGGCCCAGGGTCCGAGGTTGGGGATCTGGCGAGTCGGTCCCTAAGAATCACCCCCCAGGGGCCAGGGTTGGAACACAGGCCTTGTGGCGGGGAGCCCAGGTTTGGGCCTGGCACCCGTAGGGAAGTGAACCCCCACACCCACTTCCCCAGCACTCAGCAAGTAATCCCTGAGCACCACCGGGAGTGACCTCAAAAAAACCCCAAGACAGAGCTGGTGCCATAGTACAGTGGGGAGGGCCCTTGCCTTGCACAGGCCGGACTGGGTTCGATCTCCGGCATCCCATAGGGTCCCCCAAGCACCGCCAGGAGTGATTCCTGAGTGCAGAGCCAGGAGGAACCCCTGAGCATCGCTGGGTGTGACCCCAAAACCCAAAAAGTGAGAGGGTCAGAGGGGAGGGGACGGCTTCTCTCTCTCTGTTGCCCAGGTTCTGGCACCTCTGGTGGGGTTTTGTTCATCTCCACTTGAGCGTGGCGTAAAGGCTGTGGCTTGGAGGGTCCGTGCGCTGGCCGTGGTGCATGTCCCCGCATCTTTCTGCTCTGCTCCACGCTAGGCGGGGATTAGCCAATGGGAGAGCGGAATCACCACTGGGGGCGGGGACTCACAGCTGGGGGCGGGGACGATTCCGAGCCTGGCAGAGACTAACCAGTGGGAGAGCGGGATCACCATTGGGGGCGGGGACGATTCAAAGCCCAGAGGTAGAGACTAACCAATGGGAGAGAGGAATCACCACTGGGGGCAGGGACTCAGAGCTGGGGGGCAGGTATTAACCAATAGGAGAGCGGAATCACCACAGAGGGCGGGGACTCACAGCAGGGGCGGGGCTACATGGGCCTGTCTACGTCACAGCGCCTCAAACGCCAAGTGATGCTTACAGGTGCGTCTAGGCTCAGTGTGGGTGTGACGGAGATGGGCGTGGGCACCCCGGCGGGGTAGGTGCGCTGCAAGTGTGTCAACAGCCCCTCGTGGTGCGGTGAAGTGCACTGTGGGTGCATTGTGGGTGTTAAAAGCACATTCCGATGCGGTGTGGGTGTCGTTAGCACGGAAGCGGATTTGCCTGCGCTGGTGGAAATTCTCGAGAATTGCATGGAAGGTTTGCGTCCAGAGCTCGAAGATTGATCGTTTATTGGACAGGAAAGACGTACCGGTCCCGCTCCTTTCGCCTTGACTGATGACCGGGTCCTGTCCCTGCGCTGCTCCCTATCCCGTGTCTGCTCCGGTCTCCGCCACAGCTGCCCACGTGGGCAAGATCCCCGCGCCCCGTGCCCTCGCTGGACCCCCCAGCTGCGCCCCAGCAGTTCTTGTTTCCCGTTTCCTACTCTCGGCCACGGCCACCAGGGTCCCGAGCTCAGCACTTGGTCCCCTGCTGGGCGTCCAAGCCCTGCATGGGTTCTGCCCCTGTCCAGCCCCACCTGACCCGGGGTCCCGGGTGGGCCAGGGAGCACGTGATCCAGGAGGGGAAGGGGCTGAGCTGACACTCGGGGCCTCCTGTTATTAAAATGACCCGGTGCTGTGCACCTCAGCTCCTGCTGTACACTGGGACTGCGGTGTAGCTTGGTGCTGACACTGAGGTGTGTTGCACGTGGGGTGTGGATGTGTTGTAGGTGCTGCAGGCGTGTTTTAAGCGTTGGAGCTGTGTTGTCGTGTGGTGCAGGTATTATAGGTGTGGTGTAGGTGTTGTGGGTGTGTTGTAAGTGGTATCACGAGTGATGTAAGCATTGTAGGTGCGTCGTTGTGGTTGGTGTAGCTGTGGTTTAGGTGTTGTGTGTGTTGTAAATGTGGTTTCATGTGTGTTTTAGGTGTTGTAGTTGTGGGCTAGGTGTGTGGGTGTTGTAAGTATGGCATCGTGTGTGGTGTAGGTGTTGCGGGTGTGGTTTAGGTGCGGTAGGTGCGGTGTGAGTGTGGGTTCGTGGGTTCACAAGTGTGGGATGAAGGCGTTGGTGCTCATTGCCACATGCGGAAGCCATTTGTGTCACATGTCAGGGGATCCAAACTTCGTGGCTGGGGCCTCTGAAATGGGAAATGCAAGAGGAAATTCTTTTCCTGGGAAGGGGAAAAGGCGGTCAGCAGGGGGTGGATTCAGTCCCTGAGGCGTGTCCCGTGGCCTGGCGTCGCCCCAGCCCCGGTGTGTGTGTTTTCCTGCAGTGCTGAGCATCCGGGGTGCCCAGGAAGAGGAGCCCACAGACCCGCAGCTCATGCGCCTCGACAACATGCTGCTGGCCGAGGGGGTGGCAGGCCCCGAGAAGGGCGGGGGCTCGGCAGCGGCGGCCGCGGCAGCAGCAGCGTCCGGCGGAGCCGGCTCGGACAACTCGGTGGAGCACTCGGATTACCGAGCCAAGCTGTCGCAGATCCGGCAGATCTACCACACGGAGCTGGAGAAGTATGAGCAGGTGAGCGGTGGGGCGGGAAGGATGCTGCCTGGCTCCCTGCAGCCCTCCCGCTGCCCCCGGCCAGCCCAGGCCACCGGGGACAAAGGCATGTGGCAGGGGTTTTGCAGGGGGAGGAAACGCCTGTGGGACAGGACTGGTGCAAAGCAGGCCCAGGACGTGTGTGAGAGTTGGGGCGGGCCAGAGAGGTGGTGCAGTGGTTAGCACTTGCCTTGTAAACAGCTGAGCCCGGTTCGATCCCCAGAAACCCCCCACCCCCAGGGTCCTCTGGGCCCCGCCGGGAAGGATCCCTGAGCACCACCCGGTGTGGCCAAAATGGGGAAAGGAAAGACAGAAACCAGGGGGACAGCTGGAAGGGGGAGCCCTCGGGTCCCTCGGTGCCTGACCTGCTCCGCCGTCCCCCAGGCCTGCAACGAGTTCACCACCCACGTGATGAACCTGCTCCGCGAGCAGAGCCGGACCCGGCCCATCTCCCCGAAGGAGATCGAGCGGATGGTGAGCATCATCCACCGCAAGTTCAGCTCCATCCAGATGCAGCTCAAGCAGAGCACGTGCGAGGCCGTCATGATCCTGCGCTCCCGGTTCCTGGACGCGCGGTGAGTCCCCGCCCCTAGCGGCCGCACCGTGCTCCCATTGGTTAGGCCCTCACAGAGAGGCCCCGCCCCCAGTGGTGGCGCCTCTCCTCATTGGTTAGCCCTCGCCTCCAGCCTGGTGGCAGGCCCCTTCCTCGGCTGTGAGTCCCCGCCCCCAGGGGTGACGCGGCTTTCCCATTGGTTAATTCGCTCACGGGTAGTGCCCACCCCAGGGGTGACGCCCTCTCCCATTGGTTAATCCCCTCATGGACAGTCCCCATCCAAGGGGTGCCACCGCTTTCCCATTGGTTAATCACCGCCTCCAACCTTGTGGGTAGTTCCCGGCTCCACCTGAGTCCCCGTCCCCAGTAGTAACTCTGTTCTCCCATTGGCTAGTCCCTGTCTCCAGCCTTGTGGGTAGACCCCGCCACCAACTGAGTCTCCGCCCCCAATACCTTGTGGATAGTCCCGCTCCCAACTCTGAGTTCCCACCCCCAGTGGTGACTCCTCTCTCCCACTGGTTAATCCCTGCCCCAGTTTGTGGATAGTCCCCGCCCCTAGTGGTGACCTGGCTCTCCCATTGGTTAATCCCCAACCTCAACTGTGAGTCCCTCCTTCAGTGGTGACTCTGCTCCCTCATTGGTTAATCCCCGCCTCCAGCCTCCTGGATAGTCCCGCCCCTGACTGAGTCCCCGCCCCTGGTGCTGACTCTGCTCTCCCATTGGTTAATCACTACCTCCAGCCTCCTGGATAGTCCCCGCCCCCCACCGTGAGTCCCCCGCCCCCAGTGGTGACTTCACTCTCCCATTGGTTGATCCTCGTTTCCAGCCTCATGAATAGTCCCGCCCCCGATGCTGACTCCGCTCTCCCATTGGTTGATCCCGTTTCCAGCCTCATGGATAGTCCCGCCACCACCAGTGAGCCCCAATCCCATTGCTGAATGCCCACCTACCGCCTCCTCGTGTGAGCGTCAGCCCCCAGCCTCTGTGGGCCCTGGGTCCCTGGTCCCTGTCCCTCTTGGGCTGTCCAAGGACCCCATTCTGCCCGGCAGCCCTGGGAAGTGTGGAGAGGGAACAAAGTTTCCAAGCCCCGTTCCAGTGGGGGCAGCGTTGGGACCTCCGCCCCCAGCCCTCTCAGGGGCGTGTCCTTCCCGCGCTGCCCTCCCGTGAAGCCCAGGAAGCATGTCTGCAGGGTGGGGGGTGGATGTCTTAACGCGCAGCAGCTCGGGAAGGCGGGGGTGGGTTGCGTGGGCTCGGGGCACAGGAAGCACCCCCAGCCCCTCGGGACTGATGCAGTCACTGGCCACTGGGCAGTGGACCCGGGCCCAGTCCCTCTCCCTCACCGGGAGGCCGAGTGCACCGGGACCCCCCTCCAGAGCCGGTTCTCCCCCGAGGGTGCCTCCTGAGAAGCAGTGCCCATGGCCTGAGGCGGGGTGAGGGCAGGGAGCAGGGGTGAGGCTGACCCCCCCGCGGCGGCGTGTGTCTCTCTGGGGCTGCCCTGGACCACCCGCATGGCTGCGTAGTCTGTTTCTCACGAGGGGCCCCGGCGTCCTCCTCTCTCCCAGAAGGGCCGGACCATGGGGGGTGAGGGATGTTCCCTGGACTCAGAGGGCAGAGAGATCGGACAGCGGGTGGACACTGGCCGTGCCCAGCATCCCGCCTCGGGCCCCCCCGGGCCCCACCAGGAGTGACCCCAGAGCGTCACGTCCACCAGCCATCAGCCAAGGCCAGAGCCTAACGAGGCGGCGTCCGGTGTCCACGCTCGGCCCATCGTCCCCGGCACGGCCCCTGACCTCAGTGGTATGGGCAGGACTGGCCACTGCCTGCGCTGGTTCCCGCCTGGTTCCCGCTCTTGGCTCTGGGCCTGGCGGTTCCCTGGCTGCCCCCGCCCCTCCCGAATGCCCTGTGTGTGGTTCACGGGCCTGGGGGCGTCGGGGGCGTGGGGGGAGAAGGCAGGATGCAGAGCTGCGGGATGGGGGCTGCGAGGCAAGCAGGGGCCCTTGGCGCCCCCCACCCCCCCCCAAGGATGGACGCCGGCTGAGCCCTTTCCGGGGCCCAGGGTGCAGCCCGGTGGCCTCGCACTGCCTTTGATCCCCATGGCAACCCCTCGTTAGCATGCGGGAGTTGGTATTTATGTTGGCAGGAAAAAAATGAAGGGAGAAGGAGAAAGCTGGCCCCAGACTGCGAGCTGAGAAAGGAACGGCTGAGGCGCCCCCTGCCCCCCTCCCAAGGCCTTCTGGCCGGGATCCTGCACCCCATCAGGGGCTGGGTGCTGGGGGCCGCCCCCACCCCCACCCCACCCCCACCCCGCGCTGCCTCCAGCCTTCCCTGCAATTGTTCCCTCCCTCCTCTCCTCTCTCTTCTCTCTCCTCCTCCCCTCCCCCTGTGCTGCTGTGAGGGGTTGCCTGGGCCTCCGGGGCTCAGCTCACAGACCTTCGCCGTGGTGCTTACTTAGCCTGTGTCAGTCCCCTCGGTGTTTGTGAAAGGACACAGGCCCCCGTGCGTGCCAGCACAGGCCAAGACCTCACAGCCGCCCCGAAGCCAAAACTGGTGACACGCGTTTGTCTGCACCCGTTGGAGAGCAAACAGCAGTGCATGGGGGATGGGGGGAGGCCAGCGGCCAGCCTGGACCCACCTCTGGAAGCCCCTACCTAACACCCTCCTGCTGAGCTGCAAGGCTTAGCGGGGGTCCGGCCCAGCCCCTCTCAGAAGCAACGGCCCACGGGTAACATGGAACCAGCGTCCGTCTCTCATCAGTTAAAAGCCAGATGCCCGGGGCCAGAGAGATGGTGCAGGGGTTAGGGCCGTTGGCTTGCACAGGGCCGAGCCCACCAGGAGTGACCCCGCTAGGCAGAGCCAGGAGTCAGCCCCCGCGCGCCGCCAAGTGAAAATAAAACTGAAACATCAGGTGGCGGGCTGGCCCCCTGGGGTGTTGGGCAGAATGGGGGGGTCTCCCCATGCCTGGCCTCGAGCTGCCGTGCCCGGCCCAGACCCCAAGAACCTCCAGGAGGGGGCGCAGCCCCGAGCCCTGAGCCACCGCCGCCTGCAGCTGGATGACCCAGAAATCTCGGCGCGGGGTGGGGGATGGGGGGCTGGGGGGGGCGAGTGGCTCGGGCCGCTTCCTCTGGACAGCTGCGGCCGGTACCTGCATCCAGATGGTGTGCATCCGGTGAAATCAGGCCCTTCATTGTGTTAATTAATCCAGGCGGGACCCTGAAAATACAATATTTGCTGAGTTTCCCGACTCGCGGCCGGCCGGGGGGCCGCGCGTGGATGCCGAGGGCGTCGGGCGGCAGCGGGGAAGGGCGGAAGTGCCCCGAGCTCATTTTGGGGGGGTCGAACGGCATATCCAGCACCTGCCCTGGGCTCCCCCCCCGCCCCCTCTCGGGCTCCCTAAACTCCCCCTGGCCCGGGCTCTGAGGAGGCTCTGGAGCGGTTTCTCTCCCAATTAGCTCAATTAGCGCTTCCTTCCACGGGCAGAGACGCGCCCCTGGGGCCGGGCCCTCTTCCCAAACAGTGCTCCGCTCCACGCGCCCCTCTGGCCTGTAAGGAACGGCCTGACCGATGGCCTTGGGCTTCAGTGCCTGATTTAGGGGCGGGGGCAGCCCTGAGCACCGCTGACAGCCCCCACCCTGAGAATGAGAATAATGTGGAGGCTTCAGACCAGTGCCGGAACCTTCTAGAACCTTCTAGAAACAGCCTCCCTTTCTCCCCCCCACCCCCGCCATGTGTGGTCATGCCTGTATCTCCATAGCCAGTGTGACCCCCAGCCTCCCTCCCTGGGGCCCCCTCGAGAAGGCACCGCCCCGGCCCCCTTCTGCGGGGACCCCCTCCTGCCCGCCCACCCCGCACGAGGCTGAATGTCGCTTCCCTCCCCTCTGAGTGTCGCTTCCCTCCCCTCTGAGTGTCGCTTCTCTCTCCGAAGGCGGAAGAGGCGGAACTTCAACAAGCAGGCGACCGAGATCCTGAACGAGTATTTCTACTCTCACCTCAGCAACCCCTACCCCAGTGAGGAGGCCAAAGAGGAGCTAGCCAAGAAGTGCGGCATCACCGTGTCCCAGGTGAGGGCCGCGCCCCCCCCCCCCCCGTGTCCCATCCCCTGCAGAGACCACACAGACGCTGCTGGTCTGACCCTTGTGGATCAGAGCCAAGACGGCTCCATCCACCTCTCCCCGTGCCCAGCTGACCCTCGGCGGGTTGGGGGGGGGGGCAGGGGGGCCATCCCCTCCCGGCTCAGTGACCCCCCTCCTGCCCTGAGCTTTTCCTGCAAAGCCACCAAAGGTAGCGGTCCCTCCCGGCAAGGACAGCGGCCTGGGTTCCACCCTTGGCCTCCCCGGCCCTGCCAGGTGAGTCACCCCTGAGGGAAGAGCCAGGAGTCAGCCCTGAGCATCGCTGGGGTAGCCCAGAAACCACAAAAAAATAAATCAACAAATAAATAAATAAGCAGAAGAATCTAGTCCGGGCCAGACTCAGCTCTGGGAGGAGGGTCCGGGTCTCGTCTTGGGCCCCCTCCTGCTGGGTGGCTCTGTCTGCAGGGTCTGCTCGTGGTGTGATAAGAGTGGGGCCGGAGAGAGGGTGCGGGGGAAGGCACTGGCCTGTCCCCGAGGGTCCTGGGCGCCTTGTGTGGTCCCCGGAGTATGCGTCAGGCAGGAAGAGCCCCCTGGAACCTCCCCCACCTGTACTGTAGTGCTGTAGCACTGTCGTCCCATTGCTCATCGATCTGCTCGAGCGGGTGCCAGTCACGTCTCCACGGTGAGACTTGTTGTGACTGTGTTTGGCATCTCGAATACGCCATGGGGAGCTTGCCAGGCTCTGCCGTGCGGGCGGGATCCTCTCGGTAGCTGGCCGGGCTCTCCGAGAGGGGCGGAGGAATCGAACCCGGGTCGGCCACGTTGAAGGCAAACGCTCTCCCCGCTGTGCTATGGCTCCAGCCCAACCTCATCCCACTGGGGTCCGGCCCCCCACCCCGTCCCCCTGGAATCCCCCCCTGCCGTGGGCTCCGGACTCCCAGACGGCCCGGCCGAGGGGCGCTAACCGCCTTCTCCTCTCTCCCGCCCCGGCCCAGGTATCAAACTGGTTCGGGAATAAGCGAATCCGGTACAAAAAGAACATCGGCAAGTTCCAGGAGGAGGCGAACATCTACGCCGCCAAGACGGCCGTCACGGCCACCAACGTGTCCGCGCACGGCAGCCAGGCCAACTCGCCCTCCACGCCCAACTCGGCCGGTCAGTCCGCCACCCCGCCCCCCCCGAGATTTGAGGGGGTCGAGGGGGTCCAGGGAGGCTCTGTTCCCCCGTCGGGGGGACACGTCTCGCATCGCCAAGGAAACAGGCCAGTCGGGGTCGTGACCTCTGCTGAGACGCGGCGAGGCCCCGAGCGGGGCCTTTGGGTGCCCCGAGGCCGCCGTGACCTCGGCCCACTGCCGCGGGGTCGTCCCCGGGTGCCGGGACATCCCGCCCGCTGTGCCCACACTTCAGCCCGTCAGAAGTCGCCCCCCAGGCTTGCAAGCGTCTGGCTGGACTGTCGCCGCCACCACTGCCGGGGGCACGTTTATTTCCACACGTGGACGGTGCCTCGTCCTCAGTGTCCGTCAGCAGGGGGGCCCCAAACGGGGCCGAGAGGGGGGCACGTGCCTCGTGGATGTGAGATCCTGAGTTGGGTCCCTCAGGAAATGCTGGCCACAGCCCCCGGCCCTGTGACCCTTGTAAAGGTGCAGTGTGTGTATGTACACAAGTGCGTGTATGTGTATACATGTGTGTACATGAGTGTGCATGTGCACATGTGTACTTGTATGTATACGTGTGCGTGTGCTGTGTGCATGTGTATGTGTGTGCTTTGTATACGTGCGCACATGTGTGTGTGGCATGTGTGTACGTGTGTGTGCGTGTATGGTGTGTGCATGTACATGTGCACGCGTGTGTTCACGTCTTCTGTCTTCATACTCCTGTGCCTTTAGAAGCATGGGGTTTTCTGGTTTTTTGAGGGAAAGTCTGAAGGTTCCTCGTTACGTCAGTGTGGGCCCAGCTGGCAGTGACGCCCACGTCACCCATGTTGGTTTGGTCCAAGGGTGCGGCTGACTGAGAAGCTCATCAGCTTGGCCGTCAGCGGCACCTGGAAGCACGCAAGGTCACAGCAGGGTGACATGTCTCGTTCCGGGCATTCCCGGGGGTCCGTGTTACCTTGGACCCCAACACGTGCTGGTCTGTCACACCGACCCTCTTCCCACTCGTGTGGATTATTCCAGAACACGCCCGGGTGCACGGGGTGGCTGTGGCTTCCTCCCCGCGGCGGGCGCCGCCATTCCAGCTTTTGCCTGAGGGGCCGGGAGTAACTCAGCCGCCGCCTCCATCCTGTTCCCAGCAGGCACAGGCCCAGCGGATAGATTTAATCCACTTCCCCAGTGTGCAGGGAGGAGATGGTCTAGACAGGATCCAGTTCCCAGCGTGCAGAGGGTAGACGGTGTAGACACAACTGTTTCCCTTCCCCGGGAGTGAGAGGTGTAGACCAAGTCCAGCTCTGCTGTGTGCAGAGGGCGAGATAGTGTAGATAGACCCAGCGCCCGCATGCATGGTGGGGTAGTGTAGACAGACCCATGGCCGCCTGCACGTGGGACAGGCGGGTTCGGTGCAGCCGTGTCAGCCCTCACCGAGACCCCCAGCCAGGCGCTGCCCCCCTTGGCCGCTCCAGCCGTCCCGGTGGGGCTTCCCTGGGAAGTGACACCAGGAGCAGGTGCGCCCCCTGGGGGTGGGTCACTGCGTTCTGAGAAACGTTCCTGGTGGCCTGGGCGGCCCTGAGCATAAGGCAGGTGCCTGGGGCGGGGCTGAGTCCCCAGCCAGGCCGGAGTCAGAATCAACGCCTGTGTGCGTGCGGTTTCTGCAGAGGAGCCGAAGGGGGTATGCATGTGTGCACGTGTGTGTATGCGTGCACATGTGTGTGCACGTGTGTGCATGTGTTTTTGTGGACATGTGTGTGCATGTGTTTTGTGTGTGTGTGTAGTGTTTGCATGTGTGTGCATGTGTGCTATGTGTGCATGTGAGTGAATGCATGTGTGTTTGTGTGCATGTATGTGCATATTTTTGTGTGCATATGTGTGTAGTGTGTTTGTGTGTGCATGTGTGAATGCATGCATCTGTGTGCATGCATTTATGTATGAATGTGTGTATACATACATGTGTGTGTGGTCTGTGTGCACATGTGTGTGCACATGTGTGTGTGTTCACGCGATCACGTGGAACTTTAAAACAGCATTTTCAAGGGGAAGTGCCAGCGCGGTCTGTCCACTCACCTTCCGCCCCACCCCAGGCCTGTGGCTGGGTCCCATGACGAGCGGCCTCACGTGTCACCAGCAATTGCTGGGCCCGAGGCAGCGGGTTTCCAGCAAGTGACTGTGACGTGGCTGTGCCCTGTTCCTGGGCAAGCCTGGGGCTTGTCCTCCTGGCACGTGCCCTCACGCCAGACCCTCGGGTTCCTCCTGCGGTGTCTCCGCGGGGGCTCTCGTGGGGCGGGACCCCCAGGGTTGCAGGCACCCTCCCGGCCGGGCCCCGCCCCGTCTGCTCTCCGGCACCGAAAGTTACTGGTGGTTTCCCACCAGCAGGACGGGTCGGCCCCCCAGCAGGCTCCCCACGACTCAGGACCCCCGGGAGGACCTGGGGGTCACCGTCTGCGGGCACCTTCCCGGGAGACCGGCCAGGCAGACTCGAGAGGGGCTCCGGGCTCAGACGGGGGAGCCGGGTCCAGCGGCGTCCAGAGCCGAGGGTGACCGGCACCCACCTCGGCGTCACTCGGGCCGTTGCTTCTCCCCGCGGCCCGCAAACCGAGTCGGGCCTACGCGCGGGAGGATGGCCTTAGGAGCACGGTCCACGCCGAGAGCGCACCCAAGCAAACGCCTTCGGGTTTGGGCCCTGGGTCCCCCCCCACCGCCGCTCGCCTCCCGGCCCAGCTGAGCACAGGCCCTAGTGCCAGGGGCCACTCGCTTCCTCCCCAAGCTACATCCAGCGCCCCCTGAGCTGGCCAGGGCTTCCCGTCTGGTTGGGGTGCTCCTAAACAGTGCTCAGGGAGAGTCCCAGGTGATGCTCAGACAATGCGACTTTTGACTGACCACACGGGCCCTACTGGTGCTGTGGCTGCCCTCGGTCATTCCCAGGCAGTTGGGGGGCGGGGCTGGCCCTGGCAGTGCTCGGGCAGGGCAGGGGTACCCGGATCAGTGTCAGGTCCGATGCCGTGAGCACTGCCTTGTCCCCCGGGCCCGGCCAGCGCCTCCTGCCCGTCAAGCTGCCGCTCCCCTGCCCCCCCCCCAGGACCGGGAAGGGTCCTTTGCTTCTGGACCTCCGGCCAGGCCCCCGGCCGTACCCCTGGCCTGGCCACGCCTTCCCACAGCCCAGGGACGCCAACGGAGACGGAAAACGCCAAAGTGGCTCCGGGCAGGCTCCCCGCGGCCCTGCTGCTGCCTTAGCGGTCATTGATATGCGCACACAGCTCCACACGCATCACGCACGCTCCAGACATATTTACGGTGCGTCTGTGCACATGGGTTCAAAATACATGAATAACAGCGTCCGTGTCCCCGGCGCCGTCTGCTCCCAGGCCTGTCGCAGGTCGGTCGGGACCGGGGTGGGTGGGGGTGGGTTCCCGGGGCTGCTGCCCCCGTGTGTGTGGGGAACAGCCGCCTGGATCTGCAGCAGGCCCCCGGCGGGGAGAGGGGGAGATGCCGGGCCTCAGGAGCGCCACCTCGGGGTGTGGGCACTTCCTGTCCCCCGTGCCCCTGCCCGCCCGCCCGCCCGCGCCCTCCTGTGTGTTGATTAAGCTCCAAGCTGGCCTGGGTCGAACCCTCGCCCTGCGGGTTGGGTTGAAAGAGCGAGATGCTGGGGGCCAGAGCAATAGCACAGCAGGGAGGGCGTTGGCCTGGCACACGGCCGACCTGGGTTCCGGGTTCAATCCCCGGCATCCCATAAGGTCCCCCCCAAGCACTGCCAGGAGTGATTCCTGAGTGCAGAGCCAGGGGTCAGCCCTGAGCATCGCCGGGTGGGACCCAAAAAGCAAAACAAAAAACGAAGGAGAAAGAGCGAGCGAGGTGCCTTCTAAGGCAGGAAGCCCCCCGCCCCACCCCCAGCCTGGCATTCAAAGGCAGGTTTGAAAGGTGGCACGGGGGGTCTCGGTGCCCCCCAGGACAGGGCGTGAGCATCCAGTGAGGTAGCCGCCAGCAAACAGTTTTGGAGCCCGTGAACGCCCCGGGACGGTGGAGCAGGGGGCAGCCCGCAGAGAGCACGGGGGTCTCACTCCGGGGCACCCGCTTTTTTTTTTGGAGGAGGGGGGTAGTGGCGAGGGCGCAGGCAAGGGTGAGTGTGAGGCGGGGCGGGCGGCTCCCAGCTAGCGCAGGCTGACCTGGGCCCCTGAGTCCACTCTCCAGCCTCACCCCTTCCCCACTGCTGTGCTTCTCTCTGCGCCCTCAGCTGCACGATGCCTGGGGGTGGGGCGGCCCCCTGCCCCCCTCACCCCGCCCCCTCTATTGGGGGGTGCCCTGCAGGCCAGCCACCCGCAGGAGGGAGGCGGCTTCGAGTCCCTGCCGGCCGGAGCCATCCCATCGCTAACCACTCTGCTTCCTTGCCCACCGCCCTCCCATGTCCCGCGCATGTCCTGTCCTCCCTCTGCAGCAGGGAAAGAGTCGGTCACTCACACAAGTCCCGGGTCCTCGAGGCCCTCCCGGCGACGCCGGCCTCTGGAACCGGCCACGCTTGGGCCTCCGCATGCAGCAGCCAAGGAGCCCCGGCCCAGCCCGGCCTACAAGGCTGCCGGCCCCAGACCTCGGGGTGCCGAGACCCGCTCCTGGGGGCCCCCCATGCGCCCCACACAGGGCAGGGGGGGGAAGGAAGCGGCTTCACTAACCCCGCGGGGCCCTCGCGCTACTAACCGGACCCCGGGCAGGCTCTGTGCTGACGCCGGGGGCCCCGGGGGTCCGCTCTGCATGGCCTTCTCCGTCTCGGCTGCCTGTGGGGGCGGGCCCCCCTCTATCTGCCTCTCGCTCTCTCTCTGACTCAGCCCCTCACTCTTTCCTTTCCAGGTTCTTCCAGCTCTTTTAACATGTCCAACTCTGGAGACTTGTTCATGAGCGTGCAGTCCCTCAATGGGGACTCGTACCAGGGTGCCCAGGTTGGAACCAACGTACAATCGCAGGTAGGGCCCGGCCGCCGAGCTGCCCGGGGGACCGCGCGGGCGAGGGCAAGAGCCAGGGCCAGCAAGAGAGAGAGAGAGTGAGAGCGAGAGAGAGCTGGGAAGACCCTCCCGGCCGCCCCGCGGAGACCCAGCCGCCCCCCCAGGGTGAAAAGACGCATTCAGCTCGGGCAGACGGGGTAGAGGTGAGGCGAGCGGGGCAGGGAGGCAGGGTTCAGCCTCCCTCGGCGCCCCCGTCCTGCCTACCGGCCCCCTGGCTTGCTCTTGAGCCCCCGGACCAGAGCAGCGTGAAGCCTTCGGTGGGCAGGTGGCCGGGATCTGCTGGGGGGTCCGTCAGCGCCCCCCCGCCCCGTGCCTGGCTGGGCGTCAGGACACGCCTCTCCGGCTGGGGGTACGGGATCCGGACCCCCGGGGGAAGCAGACTGCATCTCCACCCCCACCGCCCTCCTGGTACCTCGGAGACCCCCTCTGTCCCCCATGGAGCTCGGGGCGGAATCCGAGGAGCGGGGGGAGGGGGGCGGGGACTTGTCCTCGTCTGTCCGTCTGTCCGTCCAGCCCTGCCCGGACGTGGCGCGGGGCAGAGTGACACCGGCCGGCGGGGTCCGACCCGCGCCCGGCTGACCCCTCTCTCCTCGCCCGCAGGTGGATACTCTTCGCCATGTTATCAGCCAGACAGGAGGCTACAGTGACGGACTCGCCGCCAGCCAGATGTACAGCCCACAGGGCCTCAGTGTAAGACCCCCACGCTCCCCCCCCCATGGCCACACGCCTCAGGGCGGCAGGGACGGGACGTGTCTCCCCAGCCCTGATGGCAGCCAAGGTCCAGGGTGCACGTGCACAATGGTCACAGTAACACACATGTCACAAACACACGTGTACACACAAGCACATACACAGTATGCTCATAAACACATGTACAATGTACACAGGACGCAGTCACACAAATACACGTACACACTAACATGTGTACACTGTATACTCCTAGACACAAACATGTGAACGGTGCACGCATAGACACATGTGTACAAACACATGTACACAGTATGCTTATAGATATGCAAATGCACATATACACAAACATGTGTGCACAATACTCATACAGAACACATGTACACACAAACGTGTGTGCAAAGTATGCTCCTTGACACAGAGATGTGTACACAGTACACTCAGACAAATGTGTACACACAAACACATATATCACAGTACACTTACAGATACACAAACACATGTACACACACAAACACATGTGTACAGTACGCTCCTAGGCACACAAACACAATACATTCAGACACACATACACGAACACACAAGTACACCCAGACACACACATATGCACACTCACACATATGCATGCATTCACACCTATGCACACAGTCACACACACAAACTCGTACACATTTGACACATTTCCACATACACACGGACACATTCACAAACAGCATTCATACACAGACTCACATATGCAGACACACACAGACACCACAGCTCCCCCCCCCACACACACACACACACACACGCACACGCACATGCACACACACACAGCCCCCTCTCCTCAGCCGTTGGGGCCCAGTGGGTTCTCGGAGCCGGCGCGAGCGGCTGGGGTGCCGGGGGGCTCTGCCCGCCCACCCCGTGCCGGGGTCTCCGCCAGTGGCTCCCGACGAGCATGAAAATTCATAGCGACAAGCCGTGTCGCGCGGAGCCAAATCAATCGGACAGACGCGGGGGAGCCGGTGCGGATTTGGGACAAGAAGCCGACTCGATTTCTCAGATCAATCGTTGGCTCTCAGCTGTGCTGACAGCCTGCGGGGGCTGGGGGGAGCTGTGGCTGGTGGGGGGGCTGTGTCGGGGCCCCCGTGCCCTCGCCCCCGGGCGCTGGGTGCGGGTTGGTTCTCGCTCGTCTCTGGAGCGGGGCCGGCTCGGGATGCTGGTGCGCAGGGGTGCAGCGGGGGAGTGCAGGACGTCTCGGGGGGGCGGCGGCACAGAGGAGGTGCTCGGCTGCGGGGGTGCTTGGCCCCATCCAGAAGCCCCGAACCAGGCGGCCCCCAAACACACGACTGCCAAGCCCGTCTCCCGGCAGCTCCCAAGGCACGGCCGGCCTTGGAGCCTCCGAATTCCCGGGACCCACGGGGCGCTTCGAAGTCATCTGACCACCGGGGCCTCTCCCGGGAGGGTCTAGAGAGGGACCCAGCTGGGTCGCGGGTTCGCCCCGCTGTGCAGGTAGCAGCGTCGGTCCACGCTTCTGGGCGTCCCATGGAGACGGCCGGAGAGCATCTCCCGGCGAGGGCTTAGCCCCTGGGTCTGCACGGAGGGACTAGCTGGCGACCGGGGGGGAGGGGGGCAGAAGCGGGGGCTGCATCCGGCCCTGTGCCCCCTCAGGAGAGCCCAGCCACGCTGGCCGCCCCCGGGACCCTGGGCTGTCCCGTTCAATCCCTCTGACCCGACGCCAGAGTCCGGGCTTGAAAAGGATGCCTTGCGCTGGGCTCCGGCTTCTCGGGAAGGTCCCTCCCCCCCCCCATAAACTGTGTTTCCTTTCTTCCGGGGTCTTTAATATGCAGGGCGAATGGGCTTTCAGCTGTGCCACCTGCTAGGAGCCAGCCTGTCACGAGGGATGTATTTTTAGCTGGTGGCGGCGTTAGTGCCAGAGGAGGGGGGGAGAGAGAGAGAGAGCGAGGGAGAGAGAGAGAGAGAGGGAGAGAGGGAGAGAGGGAGGGGGAGGGAGAGAGAGAGGGAGGGAGAGAGAGGGGGGGAGAAGGGAGGGAGAGAGGGAGAGATAGAGAACGTGTGTGCGTGTGTTTGCATGTGTATGTGTGTGTGTGTGTGCATGTGCGTGCATGTATGTGTGTGTGCATGTGTGCATGTGCATGCATGTGTGTATGTGTGTGCATGTGCATTGTGTGCATGTGTGTGCGCATGTGTGCGTGTGTGTACATGTGCGTGCATATGTGTGCATGTGCGTGTGCATGTGTGTGCGTGCGTGTGTGCGTGTGCATGTGTGTTTGCGTGCGTGTGTGCATGGGTGTGCGTGCGTGTGTGCGTGCATGTGTGCATGTGTGTGCGTGGGTGTGTATGTGCATGTGTGTGTATGTGCGTGTGTGTGTGTGTGTGTGTGTGTGTACAGGGCTCTGGCTGCCAAGGGAAGCAAGAACTGGAGCAGGGAGGCAGGAGGTGTAAAGACAGAGGGAGAGAAATGAAAGATTGCGCCAAGAAATAAAAGCCAACAACGCCGCCCCAGGCCGCGCCACTTCCAGGGCTTCCCTCCCCCGCCCGCCGCCCCCCTGCCGGCCACTCGTCCCCCTAACTGTCTGGTTCGGCCCCCGCCAAGGTCGGCCGGCACGCGGGGTGCCACGGGCCGGCGCCCCTTGCCCTGCGGGCAGCTGTCTGGACCCCCACCCCCACTCCATACCTCACGGCTGCTGGACGCGGGGAAGCAGCGGCCACTCGCCACAGGGACCCGCCGCACCCCTGCGCACCAGCGTCTCGTGTTAGGGGCATCCAGGCGGGAGAGCCGGGGGCGGGTGGGAGACAGGTCTGGGCACCGCGTTAACAGGGGTCGGTCCCCACCATACGTTTCTGCACGTGTAGGGGACCCCGGGGGTGGGGGAACAGCCGTGCCCCGAGGCTTCCCCACCCAGCTTCTGGAAGGTTCCGAGAAGGGGGAGGGGCGCCCCTGTCCATACGCCTCCCATCACAGCCTCCCGAGAGCTCCTCAGCTGGACCCCAGGGCTGAGCTGCCTTCCCGGCCCCTGCCCCACCCAACTCCTCCCCTGGCAGCCTGCCGGGGTCTGGGCGGGCCCCTTCCCCAAAGCCTTGCGCCCTGCTCAGCCTCTGGGTGCCCAGGGCCTGTCCCCGAGGGGAGGAAGGACGGGAAGCGTCGTTTGCTCGTTTTGCTTTGTTTGGGGGACCCACTCCGCGAGCTCGGGGCTCCCCGCCCGCCCTGTGCTCAGGGGCCCCTAGGGGCTGCCAGGGATCGAATCCGAGTCAGCCCCCCCACCCCAGAGGCCAGTGCCCTCTCTCTGCCGTGCTCGGCAGGACTGAGGAACAACCCGCAACTGCAGCAGCCGAGGTGAGAGCACAGCTGAGATGCACACGTGGCTGGAGAACCCCAGGAACTGGCCCACGCGCCACGATTCGAACCAGTAACATGGGGCCGGAGCGGCAGCTCGGGTGGTACCCAGCGGGCCGGGAGTGGGGGCTGCTTCTGCACGTTCTCGTTTGCCTGGTGATGCTCAGGGGGCTCCTCCTGGCTCTGCACTCAGGAATCACGCCTGGCGGTGCTTGGGGGACCCTATGGGATGCTGGGAATCAAACCCGGGTCAGCCGCGTGCCAGGCCAACGCCCTCCCCGCTGTGCTGTCGCGCTCCAGCCCCCGTTCTCTTGACTTCTTACGACCTCTCTTAGGCCAGGGGTGTCAGGCCGCCGTCCACTTGACCCCTCCTGGCCCGCAGGTGTAGACGGTTGAACAGCCTGGGCCGCCTGCAGCTCTGCCGCCACTCGTTCCATTCTGGAACCTTCTAACATGGTTTCCAGCAGCTTCCTTCACCCTTTGCCCCTCCTCTGGGTCGTGGGGGGCTCCGGAGCAAGCTTGAGTGACGTCACACAGGCATCCGCCCGCTTATTCACACGCCCTGGCGCTTGGGTCTCCTGCTTCGTTCACTCTGGCCCGTCCATTCATTTCTTCCCCCTCCCGCTCCCTTCCGGATTCATTTCTTCGCTGCCCCAGCCGGCTGTCCCCGCAGTGCCCCTTACTCCTGGGTTCTCGCCGGTGAGCTCAGGCCAGGAGACTTTGAGAAGCTGGCGCCGGTGCCAGGGTGGTTCTCCCCTTGCCTGGCACATGGCCAGCCGTTCCTGGTTCAATCCTGGGCATCCCCTAGGGTCCTTGGACCCCTCCAGGAGCGATCCCCGAGCGCAGAGCCAGGAGGAAGCCCTCCCTGAGCACCCGCCAGGTGTGGCCAAGAATGAATAAAAATATCCCGTGTCTGGGCTGGAGCCATAGCACAGCGGGGGAGGGCGTTGACCTGGCACGCGGCCGACCCGGGTTCGATTCCCAGCATCCCATAGGGTCCCCTGAGCACTGCCAGGGGTGATTCCTGAGTGCATGAGCCAGGAGTGACCCCTGTGCATCGCCGGGTGGGACCCAAAAAGAAAAAAAAGAAAAAAGAAAAAAAACGAGCTAGAGCAAGAGTACTAGAGCAGGGAGGGCGTTTGCCCTGCACACGGCTGACCCGGGTTCAATTCCCAGCATCCCATAGGGTCCCCCCGACCTGGGTTCGATTCCCAGCATCCCATAGGGTCCCCCGACCCGGGTTCGATTCCCAGCATCCCATAGGGTCCCCCAACCCAGGTTCAATTCCCAGCATCCCATAGGGTCCCCCGACCCGGGTTCGATTCCCAGCATCCCATAGGGTCCCTTAAGCACCGCCAGGAGTGATTCCCTGAGTGCAGAGCCAGGGTCAGCCCTGAGCATCGCCAGGTGGGACCAAAAAGCAAGGGGGAAAAAAAAATACCACCTTTCTCGTGCCTCTGAGCCAGTTTTCCCCGTCACCCGCCGATGCTGACGGTGCGTGAGCCCCTGCCGTGCCTTGGACCTAGATCTCATGCCAGGGGGGAGCGGCTAGTTTGAAAGTCTGTGTCCAGGCCCAAAAGCTGATCACACGCGACTCTGTGTGCAGACGCCGTGCTCAGCCAGGCCAGGGCCTTTCCCGCCTCGGGGGCTGTCTCGCACCCAGTGCATCCGCGCCCGTTTCTGTGTGGGCGGGGACAGTTCCAAGCCATGGAACCTAGCATTTTGTGGCCTACTCATTTGACTAAAAATATATGATGAATATTTTCCATATCATTAACCATTCTCCTCCGACGCTGCCCGGTCACGACACCCACAGCCGGTGCGCGCGGAAAGGCCGTAATTTACTCAATCAGTATCCGCGCGCGGCATTTGAACTTGTTTTTCTTGGAGGGGCTGTTGTTTGGACTATTATTAGCGGCAGGGTGGTAAGCAGGAGTCCTCTGCCTCCTGTCTGTTATTTCCCGGCACAAACAGCGCCGGGAGCCCTGGCGGCTGGAGCCAGGGAGGGGCCTGGAGCCCCGGGATCGATTCCCGACACCCCAGATTCCACCCAGGGGGGCACTGGGCACCGGGCGCTTCCCCCGGCACCCCGAGATGCGACTCCGAAAGCAAAGTCACGCCCAAGGGTCAGGACGGGCCTGACACAGCCTTCATGGCATGACTGCCCGCCTCTCCCCCGCCCTGCAGTTCCCTCACTCAGCATCGGGAGCCTTGGCCCCCGCCTGCCCCACCACTGCGCCTTAATCAGACAGAAAACGGCACCTCGGGACCTGGTTTTTGTTTCCACTGTGGTCCTCAGAGCACTGGGTTTTTTTCATGCGTGCATGTCAGTTGAGGGAATTCTTGAAAAGCACGTCTCTGCCTGGTTTCCTTCCCTCCTTCCCTCCTTCATTCCCTCCTTCCTTCCTTCCTTCCTTCCCTCCTTCCCTCCTTTCATCCCTCCTTCTCTCCCTCCTTCCTTCCCTCCTTCCCTCCTTTCATCCCTCCTTCCTTCTCTCCTTCCCTCCTTCCTTCCTTTCTTCCTTCCTTCCTTTCTTCTCTCCTTCCTTCCCTCCTCCTTCTTTCCCCCCTCCCTTTTTCCTTTCTTCCCTCCCTCCCTCCTTCCCTCCTTCTCCTTCCTCCCTCCCTCCCTCCCTCCCTCCCTTCCTTCCTTCCTTCCTTCCTTCCTTCTTTCCCCCCTCCCTTTTTCCTTTCTTCCCTCCCTCCCTTCCTTCCTTCCTTCTTTCCCTCCCTCCCTTTTTCCTTTCTTCCCTCCCTCCCTCCTTCTCCTTCCCTTCTTCCTTCCTTCTCTCTCCCTTCTCTCTCCTTCCTTCCTTCCCTCCTTCCCTTCTTCCTTCCCTCCTTTCATCCCTCCTTCCTTCCCTCCTTCCTTTCCTTCCTTCCTTTCTTTCCTTCCTTCCTTCTTTCCTTCCTTCTCTTCTTCCTTCCCGTCTTCCTTCCTTCCCTCCCTTCCTCTTTCCTCCCTCCCTCCCTCCCTCCCTCCCTCCCTCCCTCCCTTCCTTCCTTCCTTCCTCCCTTCCTTCCCTCCTTCTCCTTCCTCCTTCCTTCTCTTTCCTTCCTTCTTTCCTTCCTTCCTCCCTTCCTTCCTCCCTTCCTTCCCTCCTTCTCCTTCCTCCTTCCTTCTTCCTTCCTTCCTTCCTTCCCTCCCTTCCTCCTTCCTCCCCTCCTTCCCTCCCTTCCTCCTTCCTCCCTTCTTTCCTCCCTCCCTCCCTCCCTCCCTTCCTTCCTTCCTTCCTTCCTTCCTTCCTTCCTTCCTTCCTTCCTTCCTCCCTCCCTTCCTCCTTCCCTCCCTTCCTTCCTTCCTTCCTGCTTTTGTTTGGGGGTCACACCCAGCAATGCTCAGGACTTACTCTGTGCTCAGTGATCACTCCTGGCAGTGCTCCGGGGACCCTCTGGAATTCCAGGGATCCAACCCGGCTCAGCCCTGTGCCAAGGCCCGTGCCCTCCCCGCCATCCTGTCACTGCAGACAGCCCCTGGATTTCTCAGCCCCATCCGGGCACCCTCCCCTGGCCCTCCGCCAGGGCCCCCTGCAGCGTCTTCGTGGCTTGAAGCCTCTTTGTCCTTTTCTGCAGAGGGTTCTAACCGGGCCGGCGTTCTCGGGGGTGCTCTGGTGCTGCTTTGCAGGAGAGAGCCAGCGCTGAGCCGAATAAGCACTGTGAGCCAAATGAGCACTGTGAGCCGAATGAGCACTGTGATTCAAATGAGCATTGTCTATTCCCAGCTGGTTCAAGAGACGAAACTCAGGCCACACAGCAGAGCTCGGTCGCCGTGCCGGCTGGAACCCTGAGGCGTGGTGCTGGAGGGCTCCTTGCAGGCCAACTTTCCATCTGCGTCTCCCCACGGCCCCCGAGGGGGCCCAGAGTCGTGGCAGGGGAGGCGACCGCAGGGCGAGCAGAGCCCGCTTGGCAACACAGCCCTGCCCGGGAGATGCTCTGCCCGTCCCAGACGTTCCTCTGCCGCCTCCCGCTCCCTGTCTGTCTGTCTGTCCGTCCCTGGGTTCTGGATGTCTTGGGGCAGCTGCAAAGGACGGGAAGGGCCAGAGAGATGGTGCAGGGGGCGGAACGCGGTGGGCCCTGGGTCCCGCCTGGTGGGTAAACACAGCCGTGCTCAGGGCCCACTCCTGGCCGTGCTCGGGTGGTCTGTGCAGCGCCGAGGGTGGAGCTGGGAAGCCCCTGAGCCCCCGGCCCAGTGGTCCCCTAGTTATCCCCAAACATAGAGGCTGTCCGCCCTAGCTCCCCCAGGAGACCCCAAGTAAGGCACCGCCGGTTCATGATTCCGGAGTCATCGGGTCAGATCAATGAAGGATCAGCCTCCTCTCAGGCCGATAAACCTGGGACTCCTTGGGGCGCCTTCCCCTTCCTGCCTGCCTGCCGCCGCCTCTGGCCCCCGGCCTCTGGGGGCTCGGCCGTGGCCCTGGAGCAGACACTGTCCTCCCCCCACCACCCCCAGGACTTCGCGATGAGGCCTCTGAAATAGCCTCGGTGCGGGGGCTCCAGTGACTGATCCCAGCCTCCCCCGGAGGCAGGTTCCAAATGAGAGGCTGCCAGCTCGGGCTTTGTGGCCTCAGCTATTAACGTCCCCAGGGGGGCGTACTCGAACCTGCCAGCGGGGTGGGGGGGGGCCGTGAACCTGACTCCGTGTCTCTCCCTCACTGTGGGAGACAGTTGGGGCACTCATGTACCCCCCCACACACAGACACACACACACACACACCCCGCCCAGTCGCTGGCATGGCCGCCTGACACGCAAATTCAAACCCCGCCCTCCACCCTGTGCGTGCGTGTGTGCCGGAGTAGTAACGCTCAGACACAGCTCAGAGACCGTGAGAATCAGGGGAGCCCCGGCCCAGAGCCAGGAGGAAGCCCCGAGTCCCAGCAGGGAGGGCGTTTGCCTTGCACGCGGCTGACCCCGGTTCGATTCCCAGCATCCCATAGGGTCCCCCAGCACCGCCAGGAGTGATTCCTGAGTGCAGAGCCGGAAGTAACCCCTGTGCATCGCCAGGTGTGACCCAAAAAGAAAAAAAAAAGACAAAGGCCAGAGGGGGGTGCAGCCTGGGGGGGCCCTTGCCTTCCTCACGGCCGAGGACCAACTGGAGGGTCCCCAAACCACCACCGAGCTACAGAAGCTCCGAGAGCCGCTGATGAGAACTCAGAGCAGTGGGGTGGGGAGTGGCACCGGGGTCAGGGGGACGCCAGTGGGAGGGCGTGTGCCCGGATGATGGGGGCGGGTGGGGAGGGAGATGGCCGCGGGGATGGGTGGTTTGTGGGTGGGTGGAAGAAGTTGACGAGTAAGTAAGTGGGTGTGTTTGTGGGTGGAATGACGCATGGGTGGACGGGCGGAGAGGCCAAAAGAGAGATGGACAGACGGACTGACCTCACTCCAGGGGGCACTGGCTACTCCCATCCCTCGTCGGCCAGGGAGGCCTTCCAGCCATGGCCGCGACAAAAGTTTGTGCGCGCACGACCTGGGCACGGTGGGGGCAAAGGGGACCCCGCGTGAGCTCACGTGCCCCAGTGTCTGGGCTGACCACCGGGTCCCGGGGCACGCAGAGCACAGCAGCAAGCACGTAGGCACGCACGCAGGCACGCACGCAGGCACGCACGCAGGCAGGAACGCAGCCCCATGCACCGGTACCCAGATGCGCGCAGGCACGGGTACCCGGACGCGCGCACAGGTACCCAGATGCGCGCAGGCACAGGAACCCGGACGCGCGCACAGGTACCCAGACGCGCGCACAGGTATCCAGATGCGCGCAGGCACAGGTACCCGGACGCACGCACAGGTATCCAGATGCGCTCAGGCACAGGTACCCGGACGCACGCACAGGTACCCAGATGCGCGCAGGCACAGGTACCCGGACGCGCTCACAGGTACGCAGACGCGCGCGCGCTCACTCATTCCTCTCCTGCAGACTGGGAGCATCTGGCCCTGGTGCCACTGGACTCGCCACAGTGCCCGCGTCCCCCCCGCCACTCCCCTCTGCGGCACCTGGGCGCACTTCTGGGTTGCAAATGAGCGTTTTCTCCACGCCAGCGCGCGCGCTCGGGCTGGCACAGTCGGTGATGAAGCGGCCGCGGAGGTTGGCGCTGGAGAGGAGTGGGGGGTCCCCGGGGCGCCCTGGGGCTTGGCTTGGGGAATCGAGGGGCTCTTCCGCCCAGACCGTCGCCCCCAGCTCCCCAGCCGCGCTCCCCTCCCCCCTTCCCTGTTGCCCCCCACCACCCCCACGCCACGGCCCTGGTCTGGGAGCTCCCCTGAGTTCGAGTTCCCGAGCGCCGCGGTTCCCACCTTGCTCGCCCGCAGCCTGGGGTCTGGCCACCCCTCCCCGCGGCCTCCCCTCATTGCAGGGGGAGTGTCAGCTGGTGGGATTCAGTACGAGACCCGCTTCTCCCTGAGCGCCAGGGAGCACCTCGGGGTGCCGCGGACACCCGTTCCGGGAGGCTGGCCGGGTCCCCACTCACAGACTCCCCCAGGCTGAGGGTAGCTGGAGGAGGGCAGGCTGGGGTGTCGGCAGCACCTCCCGCCCCCACGGGGTGGTCGATGCGCCCCCACAGCTCCCTACGCCCAGAAATAAAGCAGCAGAGGGAGGGGAAAAGCTCCCGGCTCAGCCCTTTGCCACGGGGCCACCTGGGACCACGACACTCTGGACAGCCCAGTCTGTCCACCCTTGTCCAGTTGTGGCCCCTTCCAACCTTATTTGTCTTCTGTGCTCCCACCCGGCCTGCCCTTGACCCCTAAGCCTGATATCTCACAAACACACACACTCACACTCACACATACACTCACACACTTGTATCCCATTGATGGATTTTTACCCGCGGCCCTCTGGAATATCCCACGTGCCCAGGGGTCCCAGTTGAGAAATGCTGACTTAGGGGCCCGTCTGAGCTTTTTGCTGGGGTGCAGGGCTCTGGCAAAAGACCCTCCCACCCCGCAAAAAGCAGCAGCCGCCCCACCTGTGCCAAGTGGACGCTCATTCTCCAGTGTCCCTGCTCCCAGGCCAGCGGGGTGGTTGGTCACCCACTCTGGCATCTGAGGGTGTTTCTGGGGGAGAGAGGGTGCGGGCGGAGGGGGGAGGCGCTGTGCACGCCTCCTGGTGCCAGCCTGGGGCACCTGGTTCCAAGGCCGCTTCTGTCGCCGCCACCTGTTCCCCGGCGAGAGCTGAGCGGCAGACGCCAGGGAGAAAGTCAAGCGGAGCGAGAGTTTGCAGATACCCGCACGGCCCGCTGCGGACGAGCAGAGCGGGCGCCAGACCCGGCCAGCCAATCCCTGCGCCTTTTTATTATAGTCGGTGCAGACTGTCGTTCCCTGATTGGTCCGTGAAGGGTCTCCGACTTTTGGCGGGTACTGATTGGTCTGTGGAAGGTCGGCGGGGGGTGGGGGGGGTGCGGGACAGGAGTTCTTTGCAGGTACTGATTGGTTTATGGAAGTTCTCAGGGAATCCTGATGGGTTCTGATTGGTCCGTGGCGGGGGGGGGAGGGGCAGGATCTCTTGGCAGGTACTGATCAGTTTGTGGAAGTTCTCAGGGATTCCTGATGGCTTCTGATTGGTCCGTGTTGGGGGCAGGAGCTCTTGGCAGGTACTGATTGGCCTGTGAAAGTTATCAGGGAATCTTGATGGGCTCTGATTGGTTCGTGGTTTGGGGGGGCGGGGGCTCTTGATGAGTACTGATTGGTCTGTGGAGGTTCTCATGGTATCTTGATGGGTTCTAATTGGTCCATGGGAGTGTGTGGGCCGGGGTAGGGGGAGCAGAAGCTCCTGGCTGATACTAGTCTGTGGAAGTTCTCAGGGAATCCTGATGGATTCTGATTGGTCCGTGGGGTTTGGAAGCGGGCGCTCTTGGCGGGTACTGATTGGTCCGTGGAGGTGCTCAGGGGCTCGTGGCAAGTCCTGGTTGGTGGGTAGCTGTTCTGTGGGCGCTTGGTGGGTCTTAATTGGTTCTTAGAGGTTCTTGGGATTCACTGGGATGGGGATCCTGGTTGGTGCTTGGAGAAACTGGGGGCTCCTGGGAGTCCCAGTTGGCACGTGCAGGAGGGGTGGAAAGTACCAAGGGTTCCTGACACTGTTTCTCCACCGCGGGGTGTGCAGGAGGGCTGACACTGGGCAGCTGCCCCTGTCCTTGTTCCCTCCCTCCTAGCCTGGCCCGAGAGGCCCCCAGCTCACACCCTGGGCCCGGGCTATGCCCTGTGCATCTGGGACAGCTGCCTTCTGCGGGGTGACCCCAGCCCTGCCCACACTGACCGTCTCTCTCTCTCTCTCTCTCTCTCTCTCTCCCCCCCGTTGCAGGCTAACGGAGGCTGGCAGGATGCCACCACCCCTTCATCCGTCACTTCCCCCACAGAAGGCCCTGGCAGTGTCCACTCCGATACCTCTAACTGATCCGCCAGCACCACCTTCCCGGCTGACCGAGTGTGCCCCCCCGCGGGATCGGGCCGGGCCGGGGGTGGCAGCCGTCAGCAGACACGCTCAGAGCCTTTCTCTCCCTGGGGGTGCTCTCTCAGCCAATCTGGACACTTCTTTATACTCTCCCCCCACCCCACTCTTTTTTTTCTGGGTAGAAGCCGCCCTTCCCCGCCTCCCCGTCAGCCCTGGCGTCCGGCGTGGGCCCTCCCCCCCTTCCCCCTACACACACATAACCCCCCCTTTGCCCCTGCCCTAGGCTCCTTGGCTCCCCCCACCCCACCCCTACGATAGCCCCAGAGGTTTTCAACAATTAGAGGAATTTAAAGAGGAAAAGAAAAGGAAAAACACTGCGAAGAAAATAATAAAGGTGTTTGTACATTTCCATGCTGGTGGTCTGGGGAACCGAGTGGCCCCCTCTGAGCCGACCCCTCCCCCCACAGGCACCCTCCCCTCCCCCATTTCTCTTTGACTCTCACTACCTCTGAGCATATATATGCCACACCCCTCCCTCACCCCCCTCCCACCTGCTCACCCCCATGGGCCTCTGGTTCCCCCTCTCTCCCCCCCACCACCCAGCACCCAGGTTTTGCTCCTTGGGGCCAAGTGAAGTCCCAGGAAGGAAGGAAGTTAGAAGGAGGGAGAGGGACGGGTCTTCCTCCTCCAGGGAGCCCCCCACTTCCCTCTCAGCTGACCTTGTTCAGAACCTGCAGAGCGGAAGGAAGCTCGTGGGGCCGGGGAGGAGGCCCTGTGTCCCCTGGACACACCGGACTGCTTGCACACACGGCCTCACGTGCTCATCCCCAGGGTCCCTCCCGCCACCGCCGTGGGGCCAGCCCTGGTCACTTTATGCCACGTGAGTGGAGAGAGGGAACAGGCAGCCGTGACACGTGTGTGGGACATGTCGCGGCGGGGGGTTCCTGGCGGGCGTGTGGGGGGCACAGCCCAGAGGGCAGAGCTGGGTGGGCCGCGGGCTCAGGCTTTTCCGTTCCCTGGGAAGAGCCGGAGAGACGCGAGGGCTGCACTGCCTCTTGCCTGAATGGGGGGTCCGAGCTGGAGAGGGGGGTTGCCACCTGGCTCCCCAGGCCCAGGGTCGCGCTACATGGGGCTGGGGGCCTCCGAGGGGAGCCGGGACAGGAAGGCCTTGGTGATGCCGATCGCGCCTTGCTGGGCCGGTTCTGCCTTCAGCTTGGGTCCCAAAGCAGGTCCCGGTTCTCCTGCACCCCGTGGGCGTCCTCGGTCCCCCCCACCCCCACCCCTGCCGTGGACCCGACCAGGGAAGGATTCTCTCTGCAAGGGGCGTGCGCAGTGCTCCGGGACTCAGCCTGGCGTGTGCAGCAGGGCGGGCGGGTGCCGCAGAGAAGACAGCAGGGACGCTTAGAAGGACGAAGCCCACCCAGCGTTGCAGGGGTCAGAAGCAGGGGGCCCGGGGCTGGATCCGCCGGGCAGGGCGGGGCTAGATGGTGAACGACGGGGTGGCAGCAGGCAGACCCGGCCCCCCGTCCCGTCGGGGCGCAGAGCCAGCGCCACGCCACGAGGGACAGGCTGCCCCCCTCTCGGGCGGGGGCTGGCATCAGGCTCTCCCCGTCTCCCGCGCTCACCACTGTGCTTCCCTCCATGCCCCCAGCCCCGCTGCACCGCCCCCGCCCCCGCCCCCAGCCAGGCACGCACAAACCGGGAGAAGGCGGCCACAGAAAGGGGGTCGGGAAGAACAAGCCCAGCAAGACCCCCGGGTCATTCCTGTCACCGTCTGGGGTGGTCCGTCCTCCAGAGACCAAAGGGGGGTCTTCCCCTGAGCCAGCAGGACGCGGGGGTGGGTTTGCCCACCTTGAACCTCTCCACCACCTCCCGCCGCTCCCCCCCACCCTCGGACCCACCCTGCAGACCCCACTCCGGTGCAGACCCCGCTGCACGCTCCTTGATTTTTCCCTTCACTGGTCGCTGGGGTTGTATTTGCTGGTCGTCTTTTTCTCACGCGTTTCCCCCCCCCCCGCTCCACAAACCCCCCCCTTCTAAGTTGTATTTTTCTGCCCAGAAAAAAAACCTGACTTCGATACCAAAAAGAGATGAAACTACAGAAACTCAAATTTAAAAAAAAAATACAAAAAAAAACTTAAAAAAAAAGAAACGAACAAACAAACAAAAAGACTCAAGATCCTTCCAGCTTTATTAACATTCTCCATTGTTTCTTGCGACTTGTGTCTCGTCCTTTGTAGCATTGATGACGAACATTTGATAATGAATGTTCTTGTATATTCAGATAAAGGGAAAACCAAAAAGGCGGTCTGGATTTAACAGTGTTTATAATAAAAAAAAAAAATTAAAAACGACCCTCAGAGCACGGAAAACAGGATGGGGGTGCATCTGCGACAGTGTGCATTTTCCTGTGTTCGTTTATTATTTTTTTTATTTCAAACACCAAACTACCTACATTCATCATTCCCCGCCCCGCCCCCCGTTTTTTCTTTGATTTTCTTGCATTTGTGAATTAGTTCAAGAATGCTAGAAAAAGTGTCGAATCGTGCACTCCCATTTCCTGTTCCACGACGTTTAAAAGTGACAGTAATTCGTTTTGTAAACTAAAAAAAGAAAAAGAAAGGTTGGAGTAGCAAAAGCGTAACAGACTCATCACCCATGATTATGTTGGACTCAGAGACCCAGAAATAAGTTCTTTTTCTTTCTCCCTGCTCTTTCAAATATGAAAAAAAGAAAAAAGAAAAAGATTTCTTTTTCTCCCTTTCTCTTTGTTTTGTGTGATTTCCGGTTTGTGGATGGCGGGGGAGGGACTTTTCTTTTAATGATCAGGATTATAATCTTGCTGTTTTGAACCCTTCAGTATGTATCCGAGGTGGTGTAAAAAGAGGGGGGGTCCTTCACGGAGAGACGGTTTCCTTTTGGGGGGCTTTAGGATTCAGTTGCCTTCCAAGATAACAGCCTGTGAGCTGCTGCGGCATGGACCACACCTGCAAGCCCCAAGGGGGGGACAAAAAAACACTAAGTACAGGACCTGGGTTCTCCGGATCATTCTAGAAATCCAGCTGGGCCACCTGGACCTGGTCTCTTAATGACTGACCGTCACCCAGAAGTGCTTCCTTGTCTTCCCTCCTGATCGATACCATCCCAGGGGACCTCTCCCCACTGGAAAGGACCATTCTTCTAGGACAGTGACCCACGCACGGACCGAGTGGTCCCCGGTGGACAGTGATCCCTCCATCCGCACACAGGGCGTGAGAGCCGGGGGACGTGGAGCCAGACCCCCTGCCACCAGCTGGACATCAGAAGGCCACGTGTGTCCCCAGGCCTCCGCCTCCGCCCCGCGGGGATGCGTCCTGGATGGAAGCAAAAGCCGCATCTCTCCATTCAGCAGAAACGCAGACATTTTCTGAAAGCAACGGGCGCCAGAGTCAGAGGAGGGGTGGGCCGGCCGGGGGACCCCCTGGGACGGGTCCCCCTGCCAAAACCCCGACTCTCTGCTTTGAAGTTAGAACAAAACCCAGAGAAGCTTTTCACACCACCGGTCCAAGTTCCATCTCTCCTTCCTAGCGTTCTGGAATCTTTCCCTTTTTTCTTTCTTTTTTTTTTTTTTTGTAAACTTACAGGGATTTTTTCCCTTTTGTTAAAATACACGCTGTCCTTCCCCCCCTCCCTCTCTTCCTTTCCTTTTTCCTCCCCTTTCCTTTTGGCGTTTTCCAGTTATTTTGAATTGCTTTTCCTCGTGCGCCCGTGACAGCTCCCACCCCCGCCCTCTGATTACTCAGAGTATAAACCTGCAAAGTTCTGTTCCCTTTGGGTTTTGAAAGTTTAAGCTTTTCAGCTTCTGTTCCCCTGGGTTCCACCTGAGCTCCTGTGTTTCTCTGATAATACTAACACGGCGTAGGTTTTACAGTCCCCTAATTTGTACTGGTAATGCATATTCCAAATAAATAGTTTCTTTTGTTGCAAAAATGAAGACTTGTATTTTTGTTCCTTCCTTCCAGCTAGGGCTGAGTATGTGGATGGGGGCTGACACGGTGGGCCTGGTGTCATGTAGCCGTGGAGCACATGCCCTTTGGGGGGGTCCCCAAAAGAAGCAGGAGGGAGTGGGGAGAGCTGGGAAGTTATCTCAGAAGCTCCATCAGTCCTGCTGGGGGCCAGGCGCCCCCAGGACCCCTCCTTGCTTGTGACTCCTTTATCAAGAGCCAAAGTTTCAGAAGGAGCGGGGCCAGGCGCTAGCAGGAGCACAGACTTGGCATGTGGGAATCCCAGGCTTGGACCCTGGTTCCGTCTAGTCCCCAAGCTTGGCTGGGCAAGTCCAACACCTAATGAGATTCTCCAGAGCAAAGCCCCAGACACCACCCTTACTTCAGTGGGTCTGCTTTGCTTGTGGGGTCTCCAGGGAGAGAAAACAGCTGTTGGGGGGGTATCCTGTGTCACCCCACTCAGAGGCACCCCACCATGTGGGACATCTCCCAGGGATCTCAGTGTCTGGGGGTCTCGAGTAAGCACTGTGCCATCCTGAGCCTGATTCTGCTCCAACCCCCATGCATGTCCCCCAGCAGCTGATGGTTCATTCCTATTTCTGATCTTCAAGCCCAAACGCTCAGATCAGAGGCCCCTCCATGGGCAGGTAAGCACTATTCACCCACTCACCCATTCTGAATCCAAATCGCTCACACTCAGCCAATGGGACCACTCCTGCTAACCCAATCGGGACTGAGCTCACTTACCCACTCACCCAATCAGGATTCAGACCGCTCTATGGTTGAATCATCTACTCAGCCAATCAGGATTCAGACTGCTCTGTGGTTGAATCATCCACTCACCCAATCAGGATTCAGGTCACTCATGCTTACCCAATCAGGACTGAGCTCAGTTTCCCACTCACCCAATCAGGACTCAAATCACTCACACCCAGCCAATCAGGATTCAGATCACTATGTTTGAATCATCCACTCAGGATTCAGATCACTCAGCTTATCCAATCAGGACTGAGTTCACTTATCCACTCACCCAATCAGGATTGAAATCACTCACACTCACCCAATCAGGATTCAGTTCACTCATGCTTACCCAATCAGGACTGAGCTCACTTACCCACACACCCAACCAGAATTCAACCCCTCGGGCTCACCCAATCCGGATTCGATTCACCCACTTAGGATTGGAATCAATGGAAAATGGAAGGGGTGATGAGTCCCCCAAAGAAATCCCTGGAACGCATGTAGGGGCGGGCTGGAGATGCCAGCCAGGCCAACCACGTCCTGCTCTGGGGGCTGGAAGGTTGGAGAACAAACCACTCTATTCATCAATTTTCAAGCTTGGGCAAGAACGGAAAATTATGTCTAAAGCCCTAGACCCGGGAACATGGAATCCGGCTGGGCTTAGGGGAACGGATGTGGTGGGCGAGAGATCAGTCTTACAAGGGGATGGCTAGCAGCATCCTGGGAGAATGTGGGGCCAAACCGAGCCCCCAGAAGCAAGAAGACATGGCTTCAGAACCTCCCCCTCTAACTGGAAGGTAGGTCCCTCCTTCCCATCAGACTGGAGGCCAGTTCCACCCCCTTCAACCACTGGGAGGCAGCTGGGCCCGCATGCCCCATACACAGAAAGATGACTACACTCGGGAAGAAAGTCCTCTCTCTCTCTCCCTCTCCCTCCCCCCCCCTCTCTCGCTCTCTCGCTCTGTCTCCCTCTCCTCTCTTCCTCTTTCTTCTCTCTTCCTCTCTCTACCTCTGTCTCTTATTGAATCACCCTGAGATACACAGTTACAAAGTACACAGTTACATGGTTACACAGTTACATGGTTGGGTTTCAGTCATACAATGAGCAACTTCTAGTTTAAAATAATCAAAACCATGCCAGGAAGGGGCTAGAGAAACAGCTCAGTGGATCGGAGCACTGGTTTTGCATGCAGGAGGCTTATGCACTGCTCTGGGGCACCGCAGGGTCCCTCAGGCGTGGAGTGCCACCCCCCTCCTCAGCCCACCCCCAGCAAACACCCCAGCAAAAACAGGTAGGGGCCCAGAGAAAAGTGACCAAGACGTGCACGCAAGGAAGGCAGTTCTGTAGAGATAAACGAGGTGAGAGTAAGAGTGTGGGGCTCCCGAGGATGCAGCCTCCTCCTTCCTGTTGTTTTAAGTAAAAGCTGTCGGACCGGGGGGTGGGGGGGGGGGTGGGGGGGTGGGTGTTGGTTGCTATAGCACCCAGCTGGGTTCCATCCAGGGCCAGGAGTGACATCTAAGTATAGGACGGAAGGACTGACCACCACCTGGTGTGGTCCCTCAAGACAAACAAAAAAGAACTATTGGTTCTAGCCAGTGGCCATCTCCTGGAGCAGGGGGTCTCCACACTTCTACTTTGCTCTGTCATTTTGCAAACCTTGGCCGGAAGTCACAGTGTCAACCTAGGCACGCCCCTTTGGGAGCAGAGCCCCGCCCCTTCTGGGAGCCAATCCTTGCCCCTTCTGGGGGCAAAGCCCCGCCCCTTCTGAGAGTCTGGTCCCTCCGCTTCAGAGAGCCCAGCCACGTCCTTCTGGGAGTCAAGCCCCGCCCCTCTGGGAGCCCAGCCCCGCCCCTTCCGGGAGCCAATCCCTGTCCCTTCTGGGGACCAAGTTCAGGCCCCCATAGAAGTCAAGCCCCACCCCTTCTGGGAGCCTGGCCCCGCCCCTTTGGAGAGCCCAGCCACGCCTTCTGGGAGTCAAGCCCCGCCCCTCTGGGAGCCCAGCCCCTCTGGAGCCGGCCCCACCCCTTCTGGGAGTCCCGCCCCGCCCCTTCTGGGAGCCAATCCCTGCCCCTTCTGGGGACCAAGTTCCGCCCCCTATAGACATCAAGCCCCACCCCCTCTGGGAGCCCAGCCCCGCCCCTTCTGGGAGCCAATCCTTGCCCCTTCTAGGAGCCAAGCCCCGCCCCTGCTGAGAATCCGGCCCCGCCCTTCGGAGAGCCCAGCCGTGCCCTTCTGGGAGTCAAGCCCGGCACTCTGGGAGCCAACTCCTGCTCCTTCTGAAACCCCAGCCCCGCCCCCTGGGACCTCAGGCCCGCCCCTTCCAGGAGCCCTGCCCTGCCCCCTGGGGCCCAGCCCCGCCCTTTCCGGGACCCCGGCCCACGGGCTGGGGGCTGTTTTGGGTCATCCTTAATTGTTTTCTCTGTGCGTCCATGGCCGGAGCTCTTGCTGGACGGGCCCCCTGCGCGGAGAAGGGAGCACCCACGGGAGCCGCCGGTGAAGGCAGCAGGGAGGGAGGTGAGAGGAGAGAGGCCCAGGGGAAGGGGCAGGAGGGGGACAGGCCTCGGCCCGGTGGGGCTGGGCCCGGGGTGGGAGGGGACCCGGGTGGGGCGGGACCCCGGGTGGGAGCGGGCCCCGGGTGGGGTTGGGCCGGGTGCTGGCTCCTGGCCTCGGTGCTCGCTCCTGGCCTCCGTGCTGGCTCCTGGCCTCGGTGAGTGCTCCTGGCCTCAGTGCTCGCTCCTGGCGGGTCTCGGGGCACCCTGTGCGGTGTGTGAGCCAAGCCCGCAGCTGCCTTACCCGGGTCCTGTCTGCTCAGGCCACGCTGATCGGACACCAACTGGACACACCTGGCGCCCGGGAGCTGAGCCCGCGGATTCCCGGGCGGGGGGCGCTGGACACGGAGGGAGGTGAGTGGGCCGGGCCGGGGCGCGGCTGCAGGGCCGGCGGGCTTGGGCGCCTGTGGAGGGGGCTGGAGCCAGCCCCTGCCCCCTGCTGCAGCCGGGTTCACCCTGGGTCCAGGACCCCCTGCGGGGAGCCCCCCGCACCTGCGGGCTGCTCGGGTGGGGGGGCGCCTTGGGGTCACTTCCGTGACGGGGGTGAGTGTGCCGGGGCGGGCGCAGACATCTGGGCGCGCGGAGGCCTGGGTGTTGTGGGGAGGATGGGGGGGTCTTGCACCCCAGAAGTCCCCAGCGTCGGGCAGCCCACATGCGGCAGCTGTGACGGGCTCTGTCCAGCTGCTGCCCGGCCCTGCCTTCCTCACCCTGCACAGTGCTCCCTGAGCACCCCGGGAGACTCAGCCCCCGAGCCAAGGGGACGGGGGGCATGAGGTGCCCGGTGCGCGCCCTGATCAGGAAGAGGCCGTGGAGAAGCTGGTGGGGCCGGGGGGGCCCCTCGCGACCCCCGGCCTCTGCCCCCCACCTGGCGCGTGCCGCTGGCCCGCGGAGGCCGCCAGGTGCCTCTGTTTGCCCGTGTCTGCGCTGCCGCTGTCGCGTCCCTGCGGCGCCCGTGACATTTGCGACTCCCCAGCCCGCAGGCGGACGCTCTGTTCCTCTAGTCCGGCTCCGCGGCGGCTCCCCCAGGCCCCGTCGGAGCCTGACATTTGTTCTGGCTACAAGAGCATCATTTGCTGAGCGCCAGCGAACACGCGCCCCGACTCCCCCGGGGGCAGGGGGAGGATGGTCCCCGCCCGCCCCTGCCCTGCCCTGCGCTGCGGCCACCCAGGCTGGAGGGCCCAGGCTCGAGGGCCTGCTCCTGCCGGGGTGGGGGCCGGCAGTGTGGTCCCGACACGGCTCTGTCCTGGGGTTCCTCCATGGGAGGGGCCAGGCCGGGTTTCTGCCGTGGGGGGCTCCTGGCTCGGGCGTGGCAGGAAGGAGGGTGGCCCCGGCGTCGGCACTGAGTGGGGAGGGGGCTTGGCCGGGCCCTGGCCACTTACCCTGCTCGGACGGCGTGTGTGTGTGTGTGTGTGTGTGTGTGTGTGTGTGTGTGTATGTGTGTGTGTGTGTGTCTACAAGGGGACAGAGACATGAAGGGAGCTGGCCCAGTCACTTAACCTGCTCAGACGTTGTATGTGTGAGTGTGTGAATGTGTGTGTATGTGTGTGTGACTGTGTGAGTGTGTGTGTCTACAAGGGGAGAGAGACATGGGAGTGGCCCAGCCACTTAATCTGCTCAGACATTGTATGTGTGTGTGTGTGAATGTGTGTATGTGAGTGTGCTTGAATGTGTGTATGAGAGTGTATGTGAGCATGTGTGTATGAGAGTTTGTATGAGTGTGTGTAAGAGTGTGTGTGAGTGTTGTGTATGAGAGTGTATGTGAGTATGAGTGTATGTGAATGTGTGTGAGTGTGTGTGAGTGTGTGTGTGTGTCTACAAGGGGACAGACATGAAGGGAGCTGGCCCAGCCACTTAACCTGCTCAGATGTGTGTGTGTGTGAATGTGTGTGAGTGTGTGTATGTGAGTGTGTGTGTCTACAAGGGGACAGAGACATGGGAGCTTGCCCAGCCATTTAATCTGCTCAGATGTTGTATGTGTGTGTGAGTGTGTAAGTGTGTGTATGAGAGTATATGTGAGCATGTGTGTATGAGAGTGTGTATGAGTGTGTGTGAGAGCGTGTTTATGAGAGTGTATGTGTGAGTATGTGAATGTGTGTGAGTGTGTGAGTGAGTGTGTGAGAGTGTGTGAGTGTGTATATGAGAGTGAATGTGTGTGAGTGTGTGTATGAGAGTGAGTGTATGTGAGTGTGAGTGTATGTGAATGTGTGTGTGAGTGTGTATGAGAGTGTGAGTGTGTGTGTGTGTATGAGTGTGATTGTATGTGAGTGTGTGTGTGAGTGTGTGTCTGCAGGGGGCAGAGACGTGAGGGGAGCTGGCAGGCCCGGAGAGTGAGGGAGCAGCCCCCCGGGACCCCTAAAGGCAGGCTGGCCCTGGGGTATGGGTCGGCCCCTCCCTTCCTGCCTGTGTGGAGCCGGGGGGGGGGGGGACTGTGTCACGGCAGCGGGAGGGGTGCCGGGGTGCTCGGGCCGAGTGCCAGGGCCCGGTGCTGGGGGGACGACCCTTGCTCCCCCTCCCCCCCGTAAATCTCCCGGCAAAGCTGTTCCTCCTTGTGGCCCTACAGGTAACAGGCCAGTAAAGCTGCCGGGCTGAGTTATGGCCCCACGCCCCCCGCAGCCCCCCACTCCCCCCCCACCCCCCCCCGCGCCCCACAGCCCGCTGCCCTGCGGGGCTCCAGGCGGTCGGGCCCTTTATTTATTCGCTTGTTTGCTGCGGCATATTTTAATCCGGTCGTTAAGTCGCAATCTGCCGCCCTCCCGGCCGGCCCCCCTGGCGTCAGATGGAGCAGATTCGTCCCAGGTAACGACCCCATAAACTCGGGGTGGGGGTGGGGGCGGGGCGCCCAGTCACCGTGTGCAGCGTGAGTCACCGTGTGCAGCGTGCTGTCCCCGTCACTGCGGGGTGCTTGTGACCCCGGTGAGGCCGCGCTCAGCTCCATGGGGAGGGGGCATGAGGGGCTCCACGGGCCCGGGGCCTTGTGTGGTCTGAGCGTGTCCACGGCTGACTGGCCCTGACCAGGGACAATGACCCCCCGCCCCCCGCCAGCCGGGCACGTGAGGGGCTGGTGGGGGGCCGGCTGCCAGCCAGGAGGGACTAGGGCAGCCACGAAGGGACTCGCTTTAGGGGCTGCCGGGTTGGGTGGGTCCCCCGGGCCCACTGGGAGTGACCCCCGAGCGCGGAGCCAGGAGTGAGGCCACAGGGGCCGAGTCTTGGCCACACTGACCCGCTTGGGTTCCACCTGCGGGCCGTGTCCATCTGCTGCTGTGTCCATCTGCAGGCCGTGTCCATCTGATACTGTGTCCATCTGTGGGCCGTGTCCACATGCAGCCTGTGTTCATTTGTTGTTGTGTCCATCTGTGGGCCGTGTTCATCTGTGGGCTATATGTCCACTGCTTCTGTGTCCATTTGTGGGCTGTGTCCATCTGCTGCCGTGTCCATCTGTGGGGCGTGTCCACTTGAAGGCGTGTCCACCTGCGGGCCGTGTCCATCTGTGGGCCGTGTCCACCTGCAGACTGTGTCCATCTGCAGGCCATGTCCATCTGCTGCCGTGTCCATCTATGGGCTGTGTCCACTGCTGCTATGTCCATCTGCGGGCCGTGTCCATCTGCGGGCCATGTCCACCTGCGGGCCGTGTCCACCTGCTGCCGTGTCCATCTGCGGGTTGTGGCAGAGGCTGCCCGGGGCACCCCCAGCCCCCTCCCTGGCGGTGAGTTCTCGGCGGAGAGGCCGGGCGGCCCCGTCCCCGCACACGCGGGTCCCGGCGGACGCCTTGTCAATGATTATTCAATCTCAGGCCTGACCTTTCCATTCTAAATAACACCGCAATATCAGCGCGCCCAGCCCGCGGCTCCGGCAGGAAATTAACTGTCTCCGTCTCGCGGGCGCCCGGGAACCCGGGAAGCCCCCCCGGCTGCGGGCCCGCGCGGGTTGGCGGGAGAGAGCCCCCTTATCTCTCCTCCCCCACGCCGCTAATGCCCGTCTAAATATCACAGGCCCCCAGCCGCCTCGGCCTAATGAACACTCATCTGGGCCCCGCACAGGCAAATGCCAGGGCTCAGACGGGCCATGCGCCAGGCACGGGGGGAATCACGCACACACATGCACACACACACACAGACACAGACATATATGTGCAAACACACACATGCACACAGATATACATACATACACAGACATATACATATGCAGACACACACACGGACACATGCGTATACACAAGCACACGGAGACACAGACATATAGACACACAGACACAAACGCAGACACACAGACACGCACATACACACATACAGATATACACAGACATACAGCACACACAGACACAGACACACATGTGCGCACACACAGACACACAGACATGTGCACACAGACACACAGACATGCATATATACAAGCACACAGAGACAGAGACACAGACACACAGACACAAACACGCACACGCACATACGGACATATACACAGATATACACAGACATATACATGCACACACAGACAGACATACGTGCACACACACATGCACAGACATATACACAGACACACAGACTCACACATACACAGACACACAGACGCAGACACACAGACATGCATATACACTGACATATACACAGACACGCACACACAGACACACATGCACACACAGGTACACACAGAGACACACAGACACGCGCACACACGCACAGAGACGGGGAGAAAGAGCAGGGTGGCCCTGAGGCCTGCAGGCCGGCCCGGGCCTGGGCACCTCTTGGGCAGGGGGGGCTGGGGGCCTCCCTGGGCGCGGCAGGGGTCACCGTGGGGGTCTCAGAGAAGGAATGTTGGACTCACATGCTGGGGGCCCTGCAGGCGTCCGCAGGCTCCCGGGTCAGGCCTGGAGGCCCCCCGGGATTCTGGCGGGCGAACGCCACGGGGTGGCCGAGTGGGTGCGGCCCGTGTCACACACGCCCACGCACAGACGCGTGCACATGCACACACGCGTGCTGGGTGGGTCGTGCAGGCACATGAAGGACAGAGCCACCCCAGGCCCTGTGGGGGACAGTTCCCCAGGCCCGTGTCACCCCGCAGGGGGCTCAGCCCAGCGGGGCGAGCAGGGGAAGACCTGGGCCCAGGGGCTCGGGGCTGGGCCGGGCCAGCCCAGCAGCGGTCAGCAGGGATGGGGCCGGCCCGGCCTGTGCTGCGCTGGGGGTCAGCCCAGGACAGCCCCGACCCCCAGCCTGCTGTCGGGTGCTTTGCAGGGGTGAGGCCCTGGCGCAGCTGGGCAAGTCTGGGGCCACTTCCGGAAGGAGCCGGGCGGGGCGTGCAAAGTGAGGGCAGGGTCAGCGCTGCTCTGACCCGGGGTCGGGGGCTGCCTGGACCCCCGGCGGGGAGGGGCAGCCGTGCGCCCCAAGGGCTGCCCAGCCCACAGCCCCACAAATGCTCCTTCTGGCTTTCTGTCTTTGTGTATTGGGGCGTGTGGTGTGGCAGGGACTCCTGGCTCTGTGCTCGGGGCTGACTCCCAGCTCTGTGCTCGGGGCTGACTCCTGGCTCTGTGCTCAGGGCTCACTCCCGGCTCTGTGCTCAGGGCTGACTCCCGGCTCTGTGCTTGGGATTCACTCCCGGCTCTGTGCTCGGGGCTCACTCCCAGCCCTCTGCTTAGGGCTGACTCCTGGCCCTGTGCTCGGGGCTGACTCCCGGCTCTGTGCTCGGGGCTCACTCCCGGCTCTGCTCAGGGTCACTCCTGGCAGGGCTTGGGTGAACTAAGGGTTCACTAAGGGTCGAACCCTGGTTGGCTGAGTGCAAGACCAACCCCCCCACACTTGCTTCTAAATGAACGCTCCACGTTCAGCGTCAGGCTCTCTGGGGCCAGCGGGGACGCTGGGCAGCCCCTCCCGCGGGCCTGCGGGACCCCCGGCCCCACTCAGCCGCCCCCGCGGTGCTTCCTTCAGCTTCCGCCCTCTCTGCACTGCCCGAGTGCCCGCCTTGCTGCCCGCACGGACAGATGGACGCAGGCCCCTCTGTGGCTCTGATGGGCCCTGGGGCCCTCCCCGCCTCCCCCCTGCTCTGGAGTCGGGCGCAGCGGAGGGACTCGCAGGGGACACAGCGGTTGGGGCGGGCGCAGGGCGGCCGGGGGCCTCGGGACACCCCTGCACGGCCCTTGGCCCAGGGGGTGGGGGGCGGCCTGACCCCCGTCTCGGCCGTGTCGCAACATTCGGCGTGTGTGGGCCCGTGGCCTGGCCCCCTCGGTGCCCCCCAGAGCTCTCGTCCTGCTGAGAGACGCCAGCCCTCCCCCACACCCCCGCCCCTCCCCCCACACCCCCACCCCTCCCCCCAACCCCCCCATGATGAGGACCCGGTCAGTGCCGGACTTCCGCTCTTTCCTTTCTTTGCTCGCCGGCACCCAGGGCTGCTCAGGGGTCTCTCCTGGGGGTCTCAGGGGGCCCTCCGGGGGGTCGTGGGCTTGGCTCACGCCCTCCCTGCCGCCTTGTCTCGGTTAAACCAAGCCCAGGTGCGAGCGGGCAGTGGGCAGGGCCTGCGGCCACCGCCCCACGGGGCCCCTCGTCCGGCCTGGGTCTCCCCGACACCACCAGCTGGGCCCTCCCCTGCCCCCTTCGGGTCGCAGCAACTGGGGCATTGTTGGGGTGATGTCACACCCTCTCGGCGGGGCCCTGGAGACCCCCTTCCTGCGTGTCTGGGGGTCCCCAAGCCCGCCGGGCCTGCGGGCACTTCCCTGGGCCGAGGGGGCCGCCAGGCCCGCCCGCCACCCCCTGCGGCGCCCGAGGCCCCCCCCACCCAGTGGGGGGGTGGTCAGCCGGTGGCCGGGCTCCAAGCCTCCCCGCGCAGTGCTCCTGTGAGCGGGCGGATTCCCGCGCCCGCGCCCGGGCACTCTGCCGTGGCAATTTTCTGGTTGTCTCTTTTATCTCCTCGGCTGACGCGGCTGACAGCCCCCCGAGAAGCCTCCCTCCAGCATAATTTGCCTTTGGTCAAGTGCTGCGTCCCCTGGGGTCCCGGGCGGTGTTGGGGGCAGCCGGCGCTTATCAGCCGCCCGCACTCCTGAATGCAGGACCCGCGGAGGAGCCCCTGGCCGCCGTTCAGGGCAGCTAATTAAATTAGCTATTGTTGCATTACTGATAAGGACAGTTGGGGAGGGGAGGGGCCGCCCCCCCAGCAGCGAGGGTGGGGAGGGTGCGAGCGGGGGCTGGACCCGGGTCCCCTCACCGTCCCGGCCATCTGCTCCTGCGTGGCACCCCCTCTCTCGGCCTTTCCCTGCAGCCAGGGAGGACTGGCCCCCTGCCCGCCGCTGCACCCGCACCCCAGAGTGACAGAGCCACGTCCCCACAGCTGAGAGCTGCGGGACCACCACAGAGGGAGGGGGAGGGGAGAGAGGGTGGAGGGATGGAAGGAGATGAAAGAGCGAAAGGAGAGAGAAAGAAAGGAAAGAAGGAAGGAAGGAAGGAAGGAAGGGAGAGAAAAAGGAAGGAAAGGAGGGAGGGAGGGAGGAAGGAACGAAGGAACGAAGGAAGGGCAGGAAGGAAGGGGGAAGGAAAGAAGGAGGAAGGGAGGAAGGAAGAAAAGAAAATGAAGGAAGGAAGGAAGGAAGGAAGGGAGGGAGGAAGGAAGGAAGAAAAGAAAATGAAGGAAGGAAGGAAAGGGAAGGAAGGAAGGAAGGAAGGAAGGAAGGAAGGAAGGAAGGAAGGAAGGAAGGAAGGAAGAAGGAAAGAAGGAGGGAGGAAGGAAGGAAGAAAGGGGGAAGGAAGGAAGGAAGGAAGGAAGGAAGGAAGGAAGGAAGGAAGGGAGGGAGGGAGGAAGGAAGGAAGGAAGGAAGGAAGGAAGGAAGGAAGGAAGGAAGGAAGGGGGAAGGAAGGAAGGGGAAGGGGGAAGGAAAGAAGGAGGAAGGAAGGAAGGAAGGAAGGAAGGAAGGAAGGAAGGAAGGAAGGAAGGAAGGAAGGAAGGGAGGGAGGAAGAAAGGGGGAAGGAAGGAGGGAGGAAGGAAGGAGGGAAGGAAGGAAGGAAGGAGGGAAGGAGGGACGGAGGGACGAGGGAAGGAAGGAAGGAAGGAAGGAAGGAGGGAGGGAGGGAGGGAGGGAGGGAGAGGGGAGGGAGGGAACAGTGGGACGGTTCCCGCGTTGTCCCCTTACCCTGCCCTGAGCTTCCCGTCCTGGTGACGTCACTGCTGCCGGAGGGCGTCTTGTGGGCGCTGCCCCTGGGAGTGGACAGGTCAGAGGGTCCCGCCGTCCACCGCCACCAGCAACCCCTGCTCTGCGGGCCGCAGCCTGGGGGAACCGTGCAGGACCCCCGGCGCCCTCCCCCCCACACCCCGTCCCTCTCCCTAGCCCGACCATGGCCAGGGCCCCCTGCTGGGGACATGTGGCCCGGTGACCTGCAGCCCCTGGGTGGCCACTCGTGTCCCCTCCCGGAGCCCCGGGGGGGGGGTTGTGTCGCGGGGGAGGTGACCCGCTTGTGTCTCACTGTGTGTTTGTGTGTTTGGTCCTGGGGCCACACCCCTGCAGGGGCTGAGGCCGGGCAGGGCCCTCCCCTCCAGGGGACGCAGGGCTGCAGAGGGAGGAAGCGCTGCCTGTCGCGGGCAGATGGATGGGGACGCCGCTCCCTCCCGGCTGGCCGATGAGCCGTCCCCGTCCCCGCGATGGCGGCCCCGGTGCCGGCTGGTTAGCTGCTCGCTGGGATCTGGCCAGAGGCTGGGCAGGAGAAATAAAGGCGGAAATCGGTCAATTTGACGCCCGTGTCAGCCTGCTGAGGGAGGGGCCACGGTGCCGGGCGGCCCTCGGGGCTCCCCCTTCCTGCCCGGGACCGCGGGGGCCCGCCCAGCCTGCAGGGGCCCGCCAAGCAGGCCGGCTTCTGGAAGGACGCGTGCTGAAATCTTGCGGGGAGTGCCTGGACCACACCTGGCAGCCATGCTCAGGGCTGACTCCCAGCTCTGTGCTCAGGGATGACTCCCGGCTCAGGGATGACTCCTGTCTCAGTGCTCAGGGCTGACTCCTGGCTCTGTGCCTGGGGCTGACTCCCAGCTCTGTGCTCGGTTCCTGTGTGGTGCCGGGGATCAAGCTGAGGTCAGCCAGATGCAGGGCAAATGCCCCCACCCCAGCCCACCCCAGCTCTGTCCCTGCGACCCCTGCCCGGACTATTGAGGTGGTGGGTTCCCATGGCCGTGGCCGCAGTGAGCAGAGGCTGCCTGTGGGGACCCCCAGCGCCTCATCCCCCTCTCTCTGTCCCTGCCCGCCCCGTGCCCAGCTCGCCCGGCGGCCCTGAAGGGTCCCGCGTAGCGAGCATCTGTGTCTGACCACCGTGGAAGTGGGGGGTTGGGCCGGAGCCACAGCACAGCAGGGAGGGCGTTGGCCTTGCACGTGGCTGACCCGGGTTCGATTCCCAGCATCCCCTAGGGTCCCCTGAGCACCGCCAGGAGTGATCCCTGAGCACAGAGCTGGGAGTCAGCCCTGAGCGTCGCCGGGTGGGACCCCCCCCACGAGAAGCAGCAGCGGGCAGGGCTGCGGCCAGGACCCGCCCTGCTGAGTGGGCTCGGACAGAGGCGCGAGGGGCCGAGCCCAGCGACCCGGAACCTTCCTCCCCACCCCCACCCAGGGAGCTCAGCCCGGGAGAATCACGGTGTCTAGGCAGCCCCCCTGTCTGTCCGTTTATAGGGGGGGGGCTCGGGAACCAGCCGGCCCCGCCTTGGGCAGCCTCTGGCCCTCTGGTGTCCCCGCTGCCGTCCACTGTGCTGCTCGGGGCAGGACACCGGGCGGCCCCCGGGAGGCCCGTGCGGGCTGCGGGGGGGTTTGTCTGTCCCGCTCCCAGGGGCTGACCCGCCCCGGCCCAGCGGCCTGTCCGCCCGGGGCCCCCGCGGGTCATCGCTGGTGCCCACTCCGGGGACACTCGGCACCCCCGCCTCCCCTCGCTTGGCTCGGCCGGGGCCCGGGGTCACAGCCACGGCGGGGTCCGAGCCTCCCTCGGAGAGGAGCGGGTGTGAGTCCGCGTCCAGAAGCCCCTTCTGTGCCCAGATGCCGCGTCATGCCCCCCTCTGGCCCGGGCAGCTCATGGCCGTGTCCACCCTGGACGGCCTGCTGGGCCCGCAGTGGCTGGCGGGGCCGTGGGGCTGACCCCACCTCCCTGTCTGCCCGCGGGATGTTCCTGGTCTGCAGCCCCCCCAGCCTCCTGGGGGCGCTGTGTGTCCAGAGGAGGTGACCTCACAGGCCTCGAGCACCAGGAGAAGCAAGGGCCGGAGGGTGGCCCAGCGGGGAGGGGGCTCCCCGCCCCCTGGGGTCCCCCCACCCCACCCTGCCCCGCCCGGAGTGAGCCCTGAGCATCATCGGCTGCAGCCCAGAAACAAGAAAGTAAAAGGAGGGAATAAGTGTGTACACGTGTTTGTGCACACATGTGTGGCGTGTACATGTGTGTGCTGTGTGAGGTGTGTGCACAGGTGTCTTGGGCTGTGCATGCATGTGTGTCCATGCAGGTCTTGTGTTCTGCACACGGGGGCTGCATTTATCCTTCCCTGCATATGTGTGCGTGTTCACATGTGTGCATGTATGTCTTGGAGTGCCCAGGACAATCCCTACATATGTGTGTACATGTTTGTGTGCTTCTGTGTGTGTGTGTCTTGGGGTGCCCAGGACTGTCCCTGCGTGTGTGTGCGTGCATTTGTGTGCATGTGTGTGTGTGTGCATGTGTAATGGTTCCCAGGATAGTCCTCGTGTGTGTGTGTGCATGCGTGCATGTGTGCATGCGTGTCGGGGTGCCCAGGACAGCCCCGTGTGAGGCTGCCCCTGACCTGAAGTGCTCTGCGGGCCGCTGTCCCGGCGTCTCAGCGTCCCTGGGGCGCTGAGGCCCCCTGCTGGCGGGAGCCGGGCTTGCAGCGGGCCGTGCACCTCTCCCGGCCCCGGGTTCCAAGAGCGTGAGGCCCAGGCGGGACGTGGCCGTGTCCTGCAGGAAAGCAGCGCCTGAGCCCCACGGCACTCGGCGATGGGTCCGAGCAGGCCGCTGGGTGGTGCTGGGGCGTCTGCAGGCCTGTCCCCCCCCCGCTGCAGGAGGGGCCGCGGGGCAGGTGCCGGTGGGGACATGCCGCCCAGTGGCCCTACAGCTGCCCGGGGACATGACGGCCGGACAGGTCTGCAGAGCCATGCGTGGGGCCAGTGTGTCAGCCGACCTTGCCTCTGTGCGTGTGTGAATGTGCGTGTGTATGTGCATAGGTACGTGTCTCTGTGTGTGTGTCTGTGTGCATGTGTGTGTCATGGGTATCTGTGTGTGCATGTCTGTGTGTACATGTGAATGTGTGTGCGTGCATGTGTGTGCATGTCTGCGTGTATCTATGTGTGCCCATGAGCATGTCTGTGAATGTGCATGTATGCATGTGTGTGCATGTTTGTGTACATGTGTCTGCGTATATCTGTGTGCATGCATGTCTGTGTGCATGTGCGTGCATGTGTGTACGTAACTGCATGTCTGTGCATGTCCTTGTATATGTGTGTCCATGTGTATGTGGGTGCATGTATGCATGTGTGCATGTCTGTGTGCCTGTGTCCGTGTGTATGTGTGTGTGTTCGTGTGTGTGTGTGTGTGTGGAATGAGGTGGTTTAGAAGGGTGGGGGCGGGAAGGGGAGCAGCACGGGCTGGGGCAACCACCCGGCGTCTCCAGAGTGGATGCAGGCAGAGGGAAGGTTAGGGGGCCTCGGGCAGGACCCCCCTGCAGAGCGCAGGGCTCTGGCTTCCGAGATGAAGGAAACAGGCCGGGGAGCCCTGCCTGGGGCATGGGGGCTGGGCCTGGTGGCCGGGGTCCAGCTGTGTAGGCCCCCGTGGGGCCGTCGGAGGGGCCGGGCTCCAGCTCGGGTGCCCTGGCCGGGGTGGTGCCGCCCCCTCAAGAGACCCCCATTTGTGGCTTAATGGAGGTGGACTTGACTGGGGGGTGGCCACTGGGTGAATTCTCTGGGGGCCTTCGAGGGGCTCAGGAGCCACTGCAGCAGCAAGGCCAGTGCGGGGGGGGGCGGGTCCCCTCCCGCGCTCACTCTCCGTCCCGTGGGCCCCCCGGGGGTCCCGCCCGGCGTGCGCCGCCCACAGTCAGACGAGCCTCGTTGTTTTCCCGGCTGCTTCCTGAGAGCTGCTGCCAGCACCGTGCACGGGCCAGACCTCAGGGCCCAGGGCCGCGCACCGGGGGTAGGGGCTGGGCTGGGGTCCCGACCCTGAGCTGCCCTCTCCCGGCCCCACAGCTCCGGGGGGCAGTGGGGGGCTCCCTGGCATCACGGCCACTCGGAAGCTTGAGCGAGGGTCCCTCTCGGCCATGGAGCCTCGACGTCGGGCATGTTGGGAGTCGCCTGTCCCAGTGGACCCTGGGGCAGGCTGGCCACCTGGGGGGGGGCTCCGTCCGACACTCCCAGTGGGGCAGCCCAGGAAGGGGCCGGGGGGCGCAGCTCACGGAGCACCGTATGGGTCACCACGTCCACCCAAACCCCCAAAGGCTCTCTGGCACTCAGGCTGCCGCAAAGCCCGGCTGTCTCTGGAGAGTTCCACAGACGGAAGGAAGTCGCGCCCGTAACGGGGGGACGGGGGCGGGGGGGGGGCTCCCAGCTCTCAGCTCAGACTCACAACCCCGTAAAGGGGACACGGGGCGGGGGGAACATCCTAGAGCGTTGAGTGTACAGCCCCCCCCATGCCGCCGGCTCCCCGTGCGAGACCCCCCCCCCCCCCGGGCAGTGGCCCTGGGCCGTGGGGGCCGGGCCATGGTCCCAGCGTCTGCCGAGTCAGCCCGGCCTGCGGCCAGTCAGGCCCAGCTCGGCCTCACCAATGACCTTCCCGTCCAGGGGCCCGTGGGGGCGGGACGGGCGGGCTGACACCGTCGTCCACCATCCGCGCACGTCTCCGGGGTGAGACGTTTCCCCTCTGTGGTGACGCCGCCCACCTGGCCGGGCACGGGGGACCCTCAGCCGCTGTCCTCGGAAATGGGCGAGGCCCGAGACTGTCCGTCCGTCTGTCCCGGGGCCTCCCCGTCAGTCCAGCCTGCAGGGGGGGCCCACTCCCCCCGCCCGGCTTCTCCTGGGCCTCACGTCCCGGCTGACCCAGGGGCACCCGGGCACCCAGCTCGCCCCGCGCCAGCCCTGCCCGGGCCCCGGCGTCGGTGCAGAAGCGTCTCCCAGGAGAGAGACGTCACAGCCCGCTCGGTCTGACCCCCACCCACCCCTGTCCAGAGGCTCCCGGGCCTGGCCTGGCGGGCCTGCCGCGGGGGCAAGGTGAGGGGGTTGCCAGCACGTCCCTCCTCCAGCCGCCCCTGCATGGGCCCATGGTTCCATCAAGGTCACAGGACGTGCCCGTGTGTGTGTGTATGTCTGCTTGTGTGCGTGTGTGTGCGCATGTGCATGTGTGCGTGTTTGTGTGTGCATGTGTACATGTACGTGCATGTGTGTGCACGTGTGTATCTGTGCATGTGTATGTGTGTGCGTGCATGTGTGTGTGCATGTGTGTATGCGTGCGTGTGTGCATGTGCATAGGTGTGTGCACGTGTATGTGTGTGCATGTGCACACATGTGTGTGCGCATGTGTGTGCGTGTACGTGTGTGCATGTGCACACATGTGTATGTGCGTGCATGTGTGTGTGTGTGTGTGGTGTGTATTTAGACGGGCAGCTGCTCGGGCCCTGGGCTGAGTTTGAGTCTGTCCTGCGGTGATGGCCGGTGCCCGCAGGTCTGTCTTGGCCCCCGGCCTCCCCCCCCGCCCCGGCCCCAGGATGGCCCCCGTGGAGTTGGCCGTGGCCACCCCAGAGGCCGTGAGGGTGGACCGAGCCCCTCGTGTCCACACGCTGTGTCTCAGGCTGGGGGCGCAGGCCGGACGGGGGGAGCAGAGACTCGCTGCCCCAGAAGCCGGCGGCCAGCAGCGCCCGAGCCCGCCCTCCCCGGGGCCCATGAGTCGGGGTCCCCTGCTCCTGGGGGCGGGCGCACGCCAGCAGGCGGGACGCGCTGCCCTTGGGAGGCCCCTGGCGTGGCTCGTCCTTCCACGCCCTGTGAGATCCGTGGTTTGGGGGCCCGTCAGGGCTGGCCCAGGGGCCCTGCGGAGAACCGGGGTCAGGCTGGGCCGGCCGGACACACTCTCGGGGGCAGTGGGGTAAGCGGGGGGGGGTGGCCGGGACACCCCCAGAAACTGTCCGTCCTCACCCCTCCCACGAGGTGGTGCTGGGAGACAAGGCTGGGACTGGGCTCCAGGCTCTGGCCGGCCGGTGACCCCCCCAGCGCCCGGGTTTGATCCCCGGCACCCCCTGGAAGGACTCCCCCAAAAAACCAAGTGTGAGGCCCGAGGCAGCCCCTCCCCGCCGCCCCCTCACCTTCCTTCCGTTCTTCTTTCCTCTCTCAGGCGCTCGGGCCCCTCCCCCGGTGCTCGCGGGAGCCAGGGTGGCGAGGTGAGCGCCCGGACCCCCTGGGCCCCCTCAGCCGGTCTGCGTGAGTCGCCAGACCCCGGGGGGCGCGGGAGAGGGGCCGCCCCGCGGGGCCCTGCGAGGCTCAGGGGGACGGGCAGGTAAGTGCCCTAACCACTGGGCTCTCTGCCCCTGCGGCTGCGCAGCACGGGAGGGGGGTCCCGGGGCTGGGGGCTGCCCTGGAATCCGGCTGCGTGTCCCTGTGTGTCCCCGTGTGTCCCCACGTGTCCCCGCTTCATCAGCCTCTGTTGCCGGGTGCCGTAACGACGCTCAGGGCCTGTGAGCGTCCTGGCGGCACTGGCTCTTGACCTTGTGTCATCAGGCGCCGGCAGCTGGGGCAGGAGCCCTCGGGGGCCGCCGGGCGTCTAGCAGGCCAGCGCCCGAGAGACGAGCCCCGGGGTCGGCTCTGGCCAGCAGCCAGTGGCCGCTCGGTCAAGGGAGGCGGCGTGGGAGGCAGCGGGGTGCGGGGGGCAGCCGCGGGGGTGGGGGGCTGTCTCCCTGGTCAGGCCCCAGCCCTGGCCCGTCCTGCCCCCTCCCTGCATCACAGGGGCAGGGGCGTCCCCCGGCAGGGGTCCGGGCTGTTTATGGGGGGCGAGGTCCCGCCCATGGGCCCCTCCTCGGGAAAGAGACCCGGGTGATGTGCAGGGTGAGGAGGAGGGGGCTCAGGTCGCCCACCCTGCCCGGAGACGGGGCCCGTCCCCTCCCACCCCTGCCTGCACCTGAGAGTTCACGGGACCGACCTACGGGGTCTTCGAGAGTCTGGGCCGGCCGCTGGGTTCAGGGACCCTCCCGGCCTCACGCTGCCGGACCCGCCTTGGTTCCAGCCTGGACCCCACAGGGCCCCCCAGGCCCAGCCGGGAGTGACCCCGAGCACCGCTGGGGGGCCCCAAGCCAGAACCACATGACTGGGGGCCGGGGGGGGGGGGGCGCGAAGGTGTTAGATTCAGTCTCTCCCTTTAAACAGGTTTCATTTATTTATTCTTGAGCATGACAGCGGCTCAGGGTCGGGATTCGGTCACAGGGGTCCCGACACCCGCCCCTCCTCCAGGGCACATTTCCCTGCACCCGTGTCCCCAAGGGTCCCTCCCGTCACCCCCACCCCACCCCCTGCCCGCCTCTGTGGCAGGTGCTTCTCTTTCTCTCCCTCCCTCTCTCCTCTCTCTCCCCCTCTCTTCCTCCCTCTCTCCCTTTCTCTCTCCCTCCCTCTCTCCCTTTCTCTCTCTCCCTCTCCCTCCCCCTCTCTCTCCCCCTCTTTCTCTCTCCCTCTCCCTCTTTCTTCCTCTCTCCCTCCCTCTCTCTCTTTCCCCCCTCCTCTCTCTCCCTCTCTCTCCCTCTCTCCCCTTTTGGGCATTCTGGTTTGCAGTACAGACACTGAGAGGTTATCAGGAATATCCCTTTATTTTAACCCTCAGTTCCTGTCCAATGTGACCCTTCCCAGCTGTGACTGTCATCCTGGCCCCTTCTCTGTCTTACCCGCCCTCCGCCCACCACACACACGTGTGGTTCAACCCCTGATCAGTTCTCCTGGCCCCTGTTTGCGCTGACCGTGGGTATTAACTTTCTTCCATATATGTGTGTGTGTGTGTGTGTGTGTGTATATATATATTATATCCCACACGTGAATGTCGTCGTTCCGTGTCTGTCCCTGTCCTTCTGACTCGTTTCCCTCAGCCTGATCCTGTCCATCCATTTACAGGCAGATTTCATGGCTTCATTTTCCCTGACAACTGCATAGTATTTCATTAAACATTTTTTTTTTTTTTTACCAAGGTAACCTCTGAGTTCCAGAGGGGCAGGAAGCCACTGAGGTTCCCACAAGGCGACCCAGGAGGGGCTCACGGTCAGTCCCAGAGCCCGCCCGGACAGCCCCCCCCCCCGCCAGCGTCTGTGACATGCCCTTGGCGCCCCCGGGAACTGCACTCCCGGCCCGGTGTCCCGTGGGTGAAGCAACTCACAAAGTCGAGTCTGCAGAAGATCCAAGCGCCCTAGGACAACGGGGAGGGCATGCACCTGGCACACGGCCGACCCGGGTTCGATCCCCAGCAGCCCATAGGGTCCCCGAGCCCCGCCAGGAGCGACCCTGAGCACAGAGCCAGGAGTCCACAGCCCACGTAAGTATACATGTGGGCGCGTTTCATTCGTAACACACTCTAATACTTGCTCTGGGGGGCCACACGCTGACCCCTGGCTCTGCTCTCAGGGCCTCCTGGAGGGGCTCGGGGGACCCCAAGGGCTGCTGGGGGTGGAGCCAGCGCCCCTGCCCCACCTCATGGAACCTCACTCTGGCCAGATAGTCTCTACTCTTCTCTTTATTCCCCTGCCCTGTTTCCTTGCTGTCACGGTGCCCGGAGGGCACAGAGGGGGTGTGAGCTGCTTCCTGCACCACACTCACACACATGCTCGTACAGTTAACACACATGCACTCACACTCACATGCTCACACAGTCACACATACATGCACACTCACACACACATGCTCAGTCACACGCGCTCACATGGTCACACACATACATTCACACTCACATGCTTATAGTCACATGCATTCACACATGCTCATACATGCACTCACATGCTCATGGTCACACACAAACACACACATGCTCGTACAGTCAACACACATTCACACACATGCTCACACATACATCACAGTCACACACATATGTATGCTTAGTCATACATTCATAGTCACACATACACATGTGCTCACACATGTTCAGACACAGCCATGCACATTTACATACAGTCACACACATGCTCACACACCCACACAGGACAGAGACCACCCTCGCCCCAGCACCCAGCCCTCCCCACACACACGCAGATATTTCTTCTTTTCATCCCCAATGCCCCCCACGCCCCCCCTCCCCGTCTCTTCATACCTCGGGCCGGCATGAGGGTGTCGGGTTCTTGTCAGCTCAGCCAGGTGTGGCGGGACCCACGTGGGCGTCTCGCCTCGTCCCCCGAAGCTTGAGGCAGAGGTGGCAGCTGGGGCCCCGGGGGTGACTCCGGCCAAGGCAGAGGTGGGGGTCTCTGCCGTCACACATCACGCGTGTCAAGTCAGCGGGTGCCGAGGCGGAAGGGGCTTCCCGAGCCCAGCCGGACCCTGGAGCCAGCGGCCTGGGGTCCCCGCCCGGGCTGGGGGTGCAGCCCTCTCGGCCGAGCCCTGTCGGGGACCCCCACCCACCCCCGGCGCCTTTCCCGGGCCCGGGGGGGCAGAGCTGGAGCCTCCGAACGGCCGCGAGGTGAGTGCTGGCCCATCTCCAGCCTCCTCAGGCCCCGCAGGAAGACTTAAGTCAGCACCGAGAGCCGAGGGCTCGGGGCCCAGAGGGGCCTCATGTGATGCCCGGCACCCAGGGACCCCCGGGCCAGCCCCGAAAGCCCCCAGGTGCCCGTTTCCCCCCCACCACGGCGGCCCTGGGGGAGCAGCAGCCGCAGCCAGTTCCGGCTGTGGGGCCCACCCACCCGCCCTCGGCCTCCTGGGGACCCCCAGCACCAGGCTGCTGGCCGCGGCCCGCGGGCCTGTCGCCTGTGACCACCCCCCGCCCCCCTCCAGGAGCCGCGGGGCCAGACACGGCTCGGATGTCTCAAGACCGACACGGGCAGGGGCGTGTCAGGGTGCAGACCTGGACGGGAAGGGAGGAAGCCCCAAGGCGTGGCCCCGAGTCTCAGGGGGAGCCCCCTCTCCTTTGCTTAGGGCCTCACCCAGCAGTGCTCAGGGCTGACTCCCAACTCTGTGCTCAGGGCTGACTCCCGGCTCAGTGCTCATGAATCACTCCTGGCTCAGTGCTCAGGGCTGACTCCCAGCTCAGTGCTCAGGTGGAGCTCGGACACCCAGTGGGGTGCCTTGGCTTGAACCCAGGTCAGCATGTGCAAGGCAGGTGCCCTCCCGCTGTGGCCTCCCCCAGGCCCTGTATCTGCCCCCAGGCTGGGCGCGGACGGGGACGGGCTGTGTAGAATGCTCGTGCCCGGGCTGGCGGGCGCGGTGCCAAGTGGCGCTGTCCAGGTGACCCGGGTCCACTAGTGACTCTGACATGACCAGCCGCGACGGGGACATCACCGGAGCCAGCCTGGACCTGCTCCATCTTCATGGGGCTAAATACAGGCGGGAGAGGGCGGGCCAGGAGCGAGGGGACACGGGACAGTGCCCCGGGGGGCTGAGGGTCCCCCCACCCCAGAGAGGGAGCCGGGACACACCTGGGTCAGCTCGCCCGGCCCGTGTGCGGGTCCCACCTGGAGGGCCGGGAGACGGGGGGGCTCTGGGCTCGGGACCTTCCCGCTTCCCGAGGGGCCCCGGGTGGCACAGGGCAGGGCCGGGAGCCCCTCTCTGCAGCGGCCTCACCGCAGGGAGGACGGGCCAGGGGGCAGTTCCAGGTGATGACCCCCAATGTTGGGGACGGGCCTGGGCGAGGAGGGGGCCTAGGCACCCCCTGCCTTAGTTCCTGTAAATGGGAGTGAGTATGGAGAAACGTGGCGTGAGGGCGAGTCATCCCCTGACAGCGACCTGGACAGGCGGCCGAAGGGCCACCATGCTCTGGCGGCCAGCCTGGAAAGGGGGTCGAAGGGCCACCATGCTCTGGCAACCTGCCTCGAGAGAAAAGTTGAAGGGCCACCATGCCCTGGCAGCTGGACTCGAGAGGAGGCTGGAGGGAGGATTGGCTCGCGTCTGCCATGGCCATGCTCAAGGCCACATCTGCTTTCCCCTTTCCCATGTTTCTCAAGGCTGAGAGAAGGAACCGAAAAATAAGTAAGATTGGCAAAAATAAAGATGCTCTCACCACTTAATAATGTTTATGCCACTTATGTAACCTGCTGATCATTGCTAAGCTAAGACTATATAAACCCGCTTGGATTTCAGTAAACTTGCTGTATGCCGTATGTTGCATGCAGTCCTCTCTACCCACTCAGCTCTCATTCCCTCTCTCCGGTCGAGGTTCAAGTTGGCACCCCAACATCCACCTCTAGGAACTGGGGGGCTTTCAGTGTCAGTATCGGGAACCGCAGGCCCGAGAGGAGGGAGGGGGAGAGGGAGGGAGGGGGAGAGAGAAGCCCCTGCCATAGAGGCAGGCAGGGGTGGGGGGTGATGGGAGGGACCCTGGGGACCCGGGTGCTGGGGACTGTGCCCTGGTGGCGGGACGGGTGTTGGAGCACTGTAGGACTGACACCCAACCATGAACAGCCTTGTAATCCTCTAATAATTTTTCTTTTCCTTTTTGGGTCCCACCCGGCGATGCTCAGGGCTGACTCCTGGCTCTGCACTCAGGAATTACTCCTGGCAGTGCTCGGGGGACCCTATGGGATGCCGGGGATCGAACCCGGGTCGGCCACGTGCCAGGCAAATGCTCTCCCCGCTGTGCTATTGGCTCCCGCCCCAGTAATAAAATTTTTTTTTAAAGAGCTGCGTGTTCTGGGGAAGCTGCTTCTGCTAATGGCCTCGGGAAGTTCGGGGCTGAACCTCTGTTAGAAACCAGGCTGAGGGGCTGGAGCCATAGCACAGCGGGGAGGGTGTTTGCCTTGCACGCCGCTGACCCAGGTTCGATTCCCAGCATCCCATATGGTCCCCCAAGCACCGCCAGGGGTAATTCCTGAGTGCATGAGCCAGGAGTCAGCCCTGAGCATTGCCGGGTGTGACCCAAAAAGCAAAAAAAAAAAAAAAAGAAACCAGGCTGAGGGGCCAGAGGACAGCACAGCGGGGAGGGTGTTGGCCTGGCACACGCCTGACCCGGGTTCGATCCCTGGCATCCCATAGGGTCCCCCGAGCACCGCCAGGAGTGATTCCTGAGCACAGAGCCGGGAGTCCACCCTGAGCACCGCCGCGTGGGACCCAGAAAGCCAAAGTGGTCCCCCACAGCCCGGCCCCTCCCCGTGCTCCCGGGCGGGGGCTCCGGTGCCGCCCCCGTTCCGTTCTCACAGGAGACGCCAACGCTGTGTCCCGGCTCGGCGCGCACGTGCTGCCGTGGAACTGCTCAGCCCGGCCCCCCGGGGCTTGCAGAGTCCAGGTGGTCTCGGGGCTGCCCCGCCTGCACGCCGCAGGCACGGGTGGATGGACAGACAAGACGAGGAGGCCCAGCCCAGCCCTGCAGGAGCCCGGGAGCGAGGGCGGTGCCTTCCCTGACCCCCGCTCGCCCCTGGGACAGTAAAAGATGTTTCTGGCGCCTCCAACAGCTGACGCGGGGCTCCCAGAGCGGCCCGGGAGGGGCGGTTTGTCCTGCCCCCCCCCCAAGCCTTGAGGGGTCACTGTGGCACCGTCTCCCAGCCCGCTGCCCCACCTGGGACAAGACTCGGTTCACAGTCCCAGGGCCGCTAAGGGGTGTGTGTGTGTGTGTGTGTGTGTGTGTGTGTGTGTGAGAGAGAGAGAGAGAGAGAGAGAGAGAGAGAGAGAGAGAGAGACGTGTGTATGTGTGTGTGTGCGTGAGAGATGTATGTGTGTGTGATGTGTGTGTGGATGTGAGACTGACGTGTGTGTGTGAGACATGTGTGACGTATGTGTGTGAATCTGTGATGTGTGTGAGATGTGTATGTGACATATGTGTATGAGACTGATGTGTATGACTGAGACGTGTTTGATGTATATGTGATGTGTGTGAGACTGACATGTATGAGGTGTGTGTGTTTATGTGAGACTTAGACGTGTATATGTGAGACATGTAAGAGACACATGTGTGTGACATGTGTGAGAGAGATGTGTGTCAGGCGTATGTGTGTGTGAGATGTGTGTGAGATTGTAAGACGTGTGTATGTGAGACTGTGAGACGTGTTTGTGTGATGTATGTGTGCGACTGACGTGTGTGTGACTGTATGATGTGTGTGACTGAGACGTTTGATGTGTGACATGTATGTGAGACTGACGTGTGTGAGACTGAGACGTGTATATGTGAGACACATGAGAGACTTGTGTGTGACGTATGTGTGTGTGTGACTGTGAGAGATGTGTGTGGTGTGTGAGAGACGTGTGTGGCTGTGCGTGTGTGCGTGGTGTGTCAGCTGTCCTGGCCGTGCCCTAGCGACTGTCTCTTTCCCTGCACGTGCCGGAAGCCCCCGCACCCTCCCCAGGGGGCCGGGCGGCGCTGACCCACGGGTGGGGACAGGCCTTTCCTGCCGGCTCCTGCGGCCGCCTCCAGGGACACCGGAGCCTGGGAGGGCGCCAGCCGGGGTCACAGTCCAAGGCCCCTCGGGGCCGGAGGCGGCCGGTTAGACGGGTCGCACGTACCCCGTAAACGAGAGGCACCGACGGTCATAAAAACAACCGTAAAAATGACGACCCAAAGCCACACTGATGACCGGGGTCATCAATAAAGTGATCATTAAAGTGAAATACTGAAATACTGACAGCTCAGAGATACTGAGAGCCTCAGCCACACCCGCGTCCCGGGGCAGGGGGGACGGAGAGGCGTGTCCTGCCCGGACCCCCCCGCACTGCGTGTCACCCGAGCACGGGGCAGGCGTCACCGAGGACGGGGCGTCACCGAGCACGGGGCGGGCGTCACCCGAGCGTTGCCAGGTCAGGCCCAAAGGCCCCGAGGTGGATCTGCCGCAATAACCCTGTACACAGCAGCTCTGTGTTTCGAAGCATTTCCTGGCGTTTGGGTCCCACCTGGCGATGCTCAGAGCTGACTCCCGGCGCTGTGCTCAGGCTGACTCCTGGCTCTGTACTCAGGGCTCACTCCCAGCTCTGTGCTCAGGGCTGACTCCCCTATCTGTGCTCAGGCTGACTCCCGGCTCTGTGCTCAGGGCTCACTCCTGGCTCTGTGCTCAGGGCTCACTCCTCGCTCTGTGCTCAGGCTGACTCCTGGCTCTGTGCTCAGGCTGACTCCTGGCTCTGTGCTCAGGACTGACTCCCGGCTCTGTGCTCAGGGCTCACTCCTCGATCTGTGCTCGGGGCTGACTCTGGCTCTGTGCTCGGGGCTGACTCTGGCTCTGTGCTCAGGACTGACTCCCGGCGCTGTGCTCAGGGCTGACTTCCGGCTCTGTGCTCAGGGTTCACTCCTGGCTCTGTGTTCAGGCTCACTCCTGGCTCTGTGCTCGGGGCTGACTCCTGGCTCTGTGCTCAGGGCTCACTCCCAGCTCTGTGCTCGGGGCTGACTCCTGGCTCTGTGCTCGGGAGTCACTCCTGGTGGTGCTCGGGGGACCTTATGGGATGCCCAGGCGGGAAGCCAGGTCGGCCCCAGGACAGAAGTGCCTCTCGGCCACAGCCCTGGACACAGCTGCTCGCACGAACAGATCCGCCCCACGGCTGGTGCGGCCGAGCCCAGAGTCCAGCCCCGGGAGGGTCTGGCCTTTGCCCCCGTCCCGTCCAGCTGCCCTGGGGGCTCCCCTCGACCCCGTGCGCCCTCGGGCAGTGCCTGGGGCGGGCTGGTGGCCCTCCCCGTGTCAGAGCCCTGAGCCGGCGTCCAGGTTCTCCGCAGTGCCCCGGCCACGGGACACTCTCTGTGGCCGAAGGGGGGCACGGCCTGGCCGCGCGGCTGTCCCGGGTTCGATCCCTGGCAGCACCCCGAGGACCCCGCAGTGACCCCCGAGCACAGAGCCGGGAGTGGCCCAAACACTCCCAACCACCCCCAAGGAAAAAGGAATGAATGAATGAGCGTGCGCGTGGCGTGAGACTCACTGCGTGTTCGGTCATTCACACGTGTCCGTGTCCCCTGGCGGGACCCCCCCGGCAGTGCTGGGCCCCTGGCCCGGCGAGGG
>NC_073313.1:159972512-159985012 GCF_027595985.1 Sorex araneus
CACCCCCTCCGTGTCTCCCTGAGGTGTCAGCACTCTGAGGACCCCCTGAGCTGTGCCCGCCCACCCCTCGTGCAGCTGAGGTGCTGGAAGGTGACGCCTCCACATACCCGGAAAGGCATCACATTGACGAGAACAGAAACGCTGGGACCCACCTTTGGAGACGGAGGAGTCCAGAGGAGACGGCCCCCAATCGGCCCCTCAGTGCTGCGACCCGGGGGTCCGCCTAGAGCACCCCTTGCGGCTGGCTGCATTTCCCAAGCACCCCTCACTGTTCACTAGCCGTGAGCGTGTCCCAGAAATCCGTTGGGTGGGACTCGCTCACACAGGTATTACCGAGCTAAGTAGCCCCGAACGGCCACTCCAGTGGGCTGGTTCCTTTCACAGTCGGGGACCCCAAAGTTGATTTTTTTTTTCCCTCTGAAACCTCCCCAACCGCAGTGACCGTCTCTAGACCTGATTGGTGGGAAATGGGTTGTGTTAGAGGGTTTGAAATGACCCGCAGCGTCTGAGTGACGGGGAAGGCCCAGTCTTGTTCAGCTCCGTTTGGAAGCGTCATTAAAAGAGACAAATGTGAGGGCCCAGGAGTTTGCTCAGTGGTTAGAGCACTTGCCGTGCCCACAGCCCCGAGTGACCCCTACACAGGGCGCCGTGCACCCACGCCAGGCGGGAATGGACTTGCAGAGACGGCGGGTTCTGGTTTTCTGTTTCCTGTCTGTCTGGTAGGGGTCCCTCACCTGGTGGGATGGAACTCGGGGCTCCAACAGGTGGAGTCGGCACCCGGGCCCTCAGAGCTGCCGCCCCGGCCCTGCTTCCTGGTTCTCAACCAGTGATCAAAATAAGAGGGGCAGGGGCTGGAGCGACAGCACAGCGGGAAGGGCGCTGGCCTTGCACACGGCCAGCCCGGGTTCGATCCCCGACATCCCCTAGGGTCCCCTGAGCCCCACCAGGAGTGATTCCTGAGCACAGAGCCGGAAGTCAGCCCTGAGCATCACCCGGGGGGGGGGGGCTGTCCTAGAAGGCTGTGGCGAGGAAATATTGACGGCTGGCCCCGGGAGGATGTGAGGTTCCTGGTTCAGCATCTGGGTCGGCTGTGGGGGCGCCCAGAGAGAGGACAGAGGGGGGCACCCAGCCAACGGGGACGCACAAGCCCTGAGCACGGCCGGGCACATCCCAAATCAGAAAGGAAAAAAAAAAAGACACAAAAAGGGGGGTGCTAGGGGCTGGAGCGATAGCACAGCGGGGAGGGCGTTTGCCTTGCACGCGGCCGACCCGGGTTCGATCCCCGGCATCCCATAGGGTCCCCCAAGCACTGCCAGGGGTGATTCCTGAGTGCAGAGCCAGGAGTAACCCCTGTGCATCGCTGGGTGTGACCCAAAAAGCAAAAAAAAAAAAAGGGGGGGTGCTAAACACCCCACCGTGCTGTGTGGGTGAGGGCTGCCCGACCCCTCGGACCCCACGGGGCTGTCAGGGGCCGGGGGCAGGTTGAGACCAGGCACACAGCCCCCTGCTGCCCTTTGGGGCACTGGCGCCCCTCAGAGCCAGACTGAGCCAGGCAGTCAGGGGTACCGAGGGGGCCTTGCGGGGGCTTGTCCTACCCGCCTGGGGGTCCTTCCCCTGCGTGGGGTCCCACGTAATCCACACCTGCTTCTGCCAACCCCCAAACAGGACTCACTCAGCCTACACAGTGCTCCGGGGCTAGGCTGCCCCTCCCCCCCAGCCCAAACCCCAGGAGGTCCCAGTTCTGACCCCACCTCAGACCCACTGGGGCAGGGGTCCCCGTCCTTCTGGGCCTGCCGTGCCAGGCCTCAGTTTCTCCAGAGGGGACAGAAAGCTGGACCCAGAGACAGAGCTTTGCAAGTGCACATGCACACAGGTGCACACAGGTACACACAGGTACAGGTACACACACACACACACACACACACACACGCAGACACACACACTCCTGCACGCCCTTGGGCCCCGCCCGCCCCCTCTCCAGCTGGGCCTGCACCGGGAAAAGCGTTTCCCAGAGTTTCCTTCCACACGGAGGCCTCCGGGCTGGGAGATGGAGCCAAGGACCCCGACTCGGGCCCTGCCCCTCGCCCTGCCCCGACCCTAGAACCTTCCTGAACAAGAGGCCCTGCGTGGCTGGCTTCCTGCCAGGGCCCCCTGCCCACCGCCCAGCCCCCAGCCGCCCCCCCCCCCCGCTCTCCCCCCCTCCCCCGCTCTTCCCCCTTCCCCCCCTGCCTCCCCCCTGCCGTAAACTTTTCCCAAACTCCTGGGGCTGGGGGAAAGGCGGCTCCATACCTCAAACTCGATCCCCCAGGAGCCAGGGCGGGCTGCGGGCTGCGGGGGACACGGTGGTCCCGCCTGGGGCCGGCAGGACGGAGGAATTCCCGCCCACCGCGTGCGCCCACGTGCTGCTGCTAAGGCTTCACCTGCAGCCCATCTGGCCCCATTGGCGGGACTCTGCCGCCCTCCAGTGGGCATGTGGCGCAATTGCGCCACTGCCTTGCCGTTAATTTTTTTTTTTTTTTGGGTCACACCTGGCGATGCACAGGGGTTACTCCTGGCTCTGCACTCAGGAATTACTCCTGGCGGTGCTCAGGGGACCATATGGGATGCTGGGATTTGAACCCGGGTCGGCCGCGTGCAAGGCAAACGCCCTACCCACTATGCTATCACTCCAGCCCCTTGTCGTTAAATCTTTAATTAAATCTTGCTGCGGGTGTGTCTCCTTGCAGACGACTGGGGGTAACGGAAAACAACTGATCGATAAAAAGTAAAGTCAAGGAAAGTAATTGGGGGGGCACATTTTTGCGGGGTTCAAGGATTCCTCCTGGCCCTGCACTCAGGAATCACTCCTGGCTCTGCCCGGGGAACTCTATGGGATGCTGGAAATAGAACTCTGGTCAGCTGTGCAAGGCAAATGCCCTCCCTGCTGTGCCATCACTCTGGCCCCAGAAAGCCTTTTTTTTTTTTTGCTTTTTGGGTCACACCCGGCGATGCACAGGGGTTACTCCTGGCTCTGCACTCAGGAATTACCCCTGGCGGTGCTCAGGGGACCCTATGGGATGCTGGGAATCGAACCTGGGTCAGCCGCATGCAAGGCAAACACCCTCCCCGCTGTGCTATCGCCCCAGCCCCCAGAAAGCCATTTTTAATTCATTTTTTTTAAGTTTTATTTTCCTTTTGGGTCACACCCGGCGATGCTCAAGGGTTCCTCCTGGCTCTGCACTCAGGAATCACTCCTGGCGGTGCTCGGGGGACCCTATGGGATGCTGGGGATCGAAGCCGGGTTGGCCACGCCCTCCGCGCTATCCTGTTGCGCTGGCCCCAAAAAGCCATTTTTCTGGGAAAATAAAATATGACTGTATCGGATGGTGAACGGACGTCTGTGGAGTAATTTAAAATCCTTACGCCTAAAAATCAGGGTCATCACAGCATACGGGCCTGGCTGGAATGGGGGGGGGCTGGACTTCGTTACCCGGACCCCCGCCTCTCGGCAACGCCCCCGGGAATGAGAGGGACCCACACAGAATGGGGGGGGGGACAAGGGACCCCCAGGGGGCTCCAGGATTCGGGAAAACAAGTGAAAAGTAGGGGGATATTCTGAACCAAACAGGTGACCCTCCCGGGCCTGCCCCAGGCTCCGTCCTGGTGGGGCCTCGGCCCGGGGGAGCTGGGCCACGACACGACCCTTTCCTCCATGGCGGGTCCAGGCACCCGCCAAGGTCACCAAGGGAACCGGCTCTGCAGGGCCGCACCCTGGTCCCGGGGACGGAGCTGCCCCCGGCACCCAGCACGCGCTTCGCTCCCAAGCATGGCTCAGAGTTGCTGCTGGGTCAGCGGAGAGGATGCAGAGGTGATGGGGACACCATCACCCGGCTTCCTGCGGTGCCGGTCACCGCAGCTCCCGGCGACACCCCCCGAGGTCCCTTGTCCAGGAAGACTGCAAAGGTCCTGGGGCCGGCTTCCCAGGCTGAGCCCTGCATGTCACGACCTTCCAACGTAAATTTCGAGGTTCCCAGGGGCAGGGGCTGGGGGTGTCTGTCCACACCTTCCTCCTGGGAGGACGGCCCAGGATGGACAGATGTTCCCAGGAGAGGCCCCGGCCACAGCTTCCCGGGGGACGGAGTCGCGTGATGCCCGGCTGCCCCTCGGCCCCTTTCCAAGCTTCTCACACAACACGCAGACGGAAAGCAGTCCTGCAGCCCTTCCACGAACAGCCCCATTAAAGAGCCCCCCCGCCCCCCGCCCAGGAAACTAGATGTGTGGGACGCCCATATTGGCACGGACCCCTGGGCTCGCCGAGGCTGGCTGCAGTTCTGGGCACGGCCACCAGGTGGAGACATCGCCCCGCATTTGGCTGGCTTGGCCTGGCTTTCAGGGAGGCGGAGGACCAGGAAGGGATCTGGGACAACCCTGGGTCCCATCCTGCACCCGGGCCACTGCACACGCATGCACATACATGCATACACACATGCACACGTACATACATGCCCTCAAATGTCTGCACACACATTCACATGCATGCACACACCATCACATGCCTGCACACACCATCACATACATACACCATCGCATGCACACATATGCACATACCATCACATGACAGCACACTAATGAACATGCCGTCACATGCCTGCACACACATGCACATGACATAACATGCCTGCACACTCATGCACACACCCTCACATGCCTGCACACACATGCACATGCCATCACATGCCTACATTCGCTCGCTCCTTCCCATGCACTGACGTGTGCCCTAGCTCCCCATCACATGTTTGAATCACTACACAGATGCAGACACATGTTCCCCAGTGCACACACCTTCACATGCACACCCCCACATGTATGCCCTCGCCCACTCCTGCCTCTTCTTCCGTGCCTCTACCCCGACCCTCCAGGGAAGCTGAGGCAAAGACGGACCCCTGGGGTGGGGGTGGGGTCCCTCAAGCTCAGCTGGTGTCAACTCTGCTCCAGAAAAGCGGGCTCCCCCCGCACCTGGCTTACCAGCCCCCACCCCTGTCACCAGTGCCCGCGGCGACACCCTGAAGTCACAGCCGACGCCCGAGAGAACCCCGTGTGGGGGGCAGCATCCCGGACGGGCGGGAGCTAAGGTGCATGCGCGTCCCCTGCTCCCCTCTCTGCAGCCGCAGCTTCAGGGGCACCTTGCCAGGAGCTGGGGCGGGGGGGCCCCGTCCATCCGTCTGTCCATCGCCCGCCCGCCCGCCCGTCCGTGGGAGCCTGGCAGGGACTAGCTGTCACCACGCGCCAGCCGAGGTGATTAATTAGCTGCGGGGACTGTGGGGACGTGCTGGCCCCCACATCTGCCCCGTGACAGCGGGGGTCACTCTGCCGTGTCACCCCATCCTCTGCTGCTCCGACGCCTAATCGGCTGTGACACGCGAGCCAGCTGCTCCGTGTCCCGCAGCCGCGGGAGGAAGGACGGGAAGGGGGTTCCGGGGGCCCCAGGCCTGTTTGGGCGCCAGGAGGAACCGTCTGAGCAGGAGGCGGGGAAGGCCCGGGGCCGAGTCTTCGGGGACCCACAGACTGCTGGGATGGGGGTACACGGCGCAGCGGGCGCCCCAGTACTGAGGGGGGCAGACACTTAGTGCCACCCCGGGCCCTGGATGTTCAGCTCAGAGCTGGGGGCGGGCGCTCACGTCCATACCCTCCCCCACGGCACAGAATCTCCCCAGGACAGGCGCCTCGGGGAGCCCAGCACCCCCTAACGCCCTGGCAAGAGGACCTGGGAGCCCCTTCGCAGGACGAGGCCTGTCGGCATCCTGGGAGACGTGTTGGGGGCTGGGGAGGCACTGCCTTGTCCGCAGAGCAGGACTGTTTGGGGGCAGGAGGGAAACTGAGGGCGCAGCCAAGGCCCACCCATGCTCGGGTCCCCTCCCCCACCCCCCAAACTCCTCTGCCAGGACCCCCCGCCCGTGCCAGCGGCCAAGTCAGGACCCGGGTCCTGCAGTGAGGGAGGAAGGAGGGGCGAGGAGGGGTGGGGGAGGCGGGGCGGGGGGAGTGAGGGAGGCAGGAGCCCCCACTGGGGTGCAGACCTGAGCCCAGGGACCCGCGGCGGGCGTCACGCTGCATTGGGGGTGCGGGCTGCATCCCGGGGGGCAGCCCCGCTGTCACTCACCCGCTCCGGGCAGGGGTCGAGGCCAAGTCCCAGGGAAGGGGCCGCCCACGGCACCCCGGGTTGCTCCTGGTCCTGACAGCAGAGACCGTGCAGGAAGGCTGGGGGTGGTGGTAAGTGCGGGGCCCGCGCCCCAGGGCTCTCAGGGGCCCCCGTGTCTCCATCAGTAAGCCCCCTCTTTCTGGGGGCGAGGTGTCCACACGGGTGAGTCACACAGGCGCTGGGGCTGAGGGTCGCTGCTTCCGTCTGGCTCTGGGCGCCCCCACGACCGGCCGCCCCGTATTCAGACACAAAAGCCCTCAGCACTGCCTCCCCGAGATCTTCCTTCTGCATGCAAACAAGCAGGAAGCAGCCCCCCGTGGCACCCCAGGCGGGTACTGGGGCACCCATCATTTCTGCTTCCCCACGGCGCCGGGATTGCCTACCTTGCAATCCAGTGGATCTGACACATCCAACTGATCTAGTGGATCTAATAGATCGGACTGATCCAGTGTGTCTGCCTGATCTAGTGGGTCTAACAGATCTGACTGCTCTAGGGGATCTGCCTGATCTGGTGGATCTAATGAATCTAAGTGGGCCTAACAGGTCCAACCAATCTAGGGAAATCTGGTGGATCTAATGGATCTGGTGGGTCTGCCTGATCTAGTGATCTAGTGGGTCTAATGGATCCGACCGATCTAGGGGATCTGCCTGATCTGGTGGATCTAATTAATCTAGTGGGTCTAACAGGTCCGGCCGATCTAGGGAAATCTGGTGGATCTAATGGATCTAGTGGGTCTGAGCAATCCTGCTGATCTGCCTGATCTGGTGGATCTAATGGATCTAACAGGGTCTGGCAGATCTTGTGGATCTAACAAATTCTGTCCACCTGATTCCCCACGTCCTCCAGTAGCTGATTCCTGTCTGAAGGAATCAAACTGAAGAGTTTGTTTCTTTCCTCTCCCCCTTGGTTTTGCCCCTTCGTTGTCACCAGAAGATTCCACACCCCCAAGGCTGCTCTGGGGGTCCCTCTGCAGATGCCCTGCCCTACTGTTAGGGGGACTGGAGCAGCGGACCCCATGGGGCACCACCCCCAGCTCTGTGTGTGCTCCCGAGGGAACTCAGGTGTCCCCAACCGTGCCTGCCATACAGATGCCGGGTCTGCTCCTTCCCCGCCACAGAAGCCTTTATGTGGGCGCCCCCTGCAGCACCCCCACCCCCTCCACGGCGTGCGGTCCTGGCCGGCCTCACCCCTGAGTCTCAGCCCTCAGGTGCAAGTGGCCACTTCCGGCCCTGCCCCCCTGCCCCCCGCCCCGCCTCCCATGCCAGGCACCTGCTCACTTGCCCCCTCTCTGCTGCGCTCTGCAGGGTCACGGCTGCGAGGGGCAGAGCAGGCTGCTGGCGGGGAGTGACGGGGTGGGAAGCCCACTGGCTGCCGCTGCCCTCTGGGCAGGGCCCATGGCTGCCTCTGGGGGACACCCCGAGGACACCCGGGCGGCAGCCGTAAAGCCGGGGCAGCTGCGCCACCAGTGACCCGAGGCCCCCGGGGACGCCCACCTCAGCCCAAGGCTGGCACCAGGTGCGGGGGGCGGGGGGCGGACACGCCATGTGGCCGCAGAGCCCCGCTGTGCCCCTCACCTTTCCAACCTGCCTTCCCGCCCGCCCGTGACATTTATTCCCTGACCCCGGGGTGACGGCTCATAAAGGCGAAATGATCCGCCCGGCTCCTTTGAAGCCGCCAGGCTTAGTCCATGGAAACCAAGAGTGTAGGGGGCGGGCGGCAGAGATGGGGGCACCCCTCACACCCCAGCCCTGTCCCCACCAACTGCATCTCCACACACACAGACGCACAGACACACGCACAGACACACACGCACAGACACACAAAGACACACACACTCACATACACACTCACCCACATGCACAGACACATACACACACGCACACACAAGCACACAGACACACACTCATACACACAGATACACACGCGCACACACACACTCACATACACACTCACCCACATGCACACAGACATACACACTCAGCACACACACGCACACACAAGCACACAGACACACACTCACACACAGACACACACACTCACATATACACTCACCCACATGCACACAGACACATACACACTCATGCACGCACACACAAGCACACAGACACACACACAGACACACACTCATACACACTCACCCACATGCACACAGACACATACACACTCATGCACACACAAGCACACAGACACACACGCACAGATGCACAGAGACACACACATACACACTCACATACACACTCACTCACATGCACACAGACACATACACACACACACAAGCACACAGACACATATGCATACACACGCACACGGGCATGCACACACACACACATGGGCATGCACACACGCACATACTCTCACACTCACACAGACACACTCACACATGTACACACACACACACACACACACATACACACCCTTCACCCCTTCGGCCCGGGCTGCCGGCACAAGCCTCAGCACAGCTCCTGCAGGCAGGTGGGCGCCGTCTGCACCCAAACAGCCCGGGAGAGGCTCAGGGGTCGAAGCCCGGGGCCCGAGGAAACGCAGCTCCCGTGGCCCCCGCTGCCAGGCCCCGGGACGGTGCCTGTGGGTGCAGAGGCAGCACCGGGGGTCCCGGGCCCCAGCCCCCGCCCTCCCGAGCCCCCGAGCTGGAGTCCTGACGTCCGTCACACCGCGCGGTGCTGCAGGTGCCAGGCAAAGCTGTCTGAGCGCAGGACCCCAGGGCGACACCGCAGGCGCTAACCACTCTGCCCTCTGCCCAGAGGCCGGGTGGGAGGCGGGAGGCGGAGGCAATCCCGCTCGGCCTTTCCATGGAACGAGGACCCCCCCGTGAGCCCCCTAAGCGGGGTCCTAGGTGCCACCTGCTAGGGGACCCCATGAAACAGACCCCGTGGGGCCCCTGCAGGGACCCGCTGACCCCACAAAACCTTGGGGTGTGGCTCCAAAGACGCAGACCCCGCTTCTCGCCACCCCCCCGATCCGCAAGGACCCTGACCCCGGGACACCTGCAGCCCCCGGGGGCGCGCGTCCCAAAGCCCAGCCCGGGGCCAGCCCGGAGACAGGAATGCAGGGGGGCGGGGAGGCCGTGAACAGAGCGTCCCTCTGTCTGTCCCGCTGGCAGCCGCTCGGGCAGGCTGCTGGAGCGTCCGCCGGGCCGGCCGCCGGGGCCGCGGTTAAGAATATTGGGTCTGATTGCGGCGCCAAATGCCCCCAGAAGCGCGGCTGTTATCCCTGAAACAGAAAAATTAAAACAATGTGAAAAGCCCCTTTGAAGTCAGCCACCCAGACGAGACCTCGGCCATCCGGGCGATGGCAGATAAGGGGGTGCGGAACAAGGGCGCCTTTGAGGCCGCCCCACCACACGCTGGCCTGCCGGAGCGACTCGGGGATGAGAGAGCGCCCGCACCCCGCTGACCCGCACCAGGAACAATCGCCCTGTGTACCTGTCGGGGGCTCCCCCGGGCGCCGCCCTCACCCCTGCCCGGACCCCGGGAAGGCCGGAGAGCCTCCGAGGGTCAGGGGGGGACGGCGGGGCCCCATGGCCGACTGTCCCCCCCCACACACGCGGACTCGCCGCGGGAGATGTGAGGCCTGGGGTCTCGCCACGCGTGTTCTGAGCCGAGGGTGGCAGAATCCCCCCCGCCGCGGGGGCTCCGGACCCCCAGTTCTGACACGCTCCGGGTGAGGCCGAAGCGTGCAGGGCAGTCCCAGGCCGGGTCCCGAGGGCAGATAAACTGTCTGCATATCGCCCCCCAGAGAAGGGGCTAAGGGCGTTTCCCAGCACAAATGAGGTTTCGAAGGAGCCAATATAGGAGACACCGAGGCAGCCGCTCCTGAGGGCCCGGGAGGGTCAGGGAAAAGGTGTGTGTGTGTGTGTGTGTGTGTGTGTGTGTGTGCGCGCGCGCGCGTGCATGTGTGTGCATATGTACATGCATGTGTGTGCATGTGGGAGGGGTTTGTGTGTGTGCATGCGTGTGTGCACATGGTGTGTGTGCATGTGTACATGCATGTGTATGTGCATGTGAGAGGGGTTTGTGTGCATGCATGTGTGTGCACGTGGTGTGTGTGCATGTGTACATGCATGTGTGTGTGCATGTGGGAGGGGTTTGTGTGTGTGTGTGCATATGTGTGTGTGTTTGTGGGTATGGTTCCATGGTGGACAAACTGGAAATCAGAGAGAATGAGAAGCCAGTAGAGATGAAGGCAAGAGAGGGAGGAGGGGAGGGGGAGAGAGAGAAAGAGGGAGAGAGGGAGAGAGAGGAGAGAGGGAGTAATGGAGGAGAGAGGGAGAGAGAGGGAAAGGGAGAGAGAGAGGGAGAGAGGGAGAGAGAGAGGGACAGAAAGGGAGAGAGAGAGGGAGAGAGAGGGAGAGAGGAAGAGAGAGGGAGAGAGGGAAAAGGAGAAAGGGAGAGAGAGGAGAGAGGGAGAGAGAGGGAGGGAGGGAGAGAGAGAGGGAGAGAGAGGGAGGGAGAGAGAGAGGGAGAGAGAGAGGTGGGGGGGACAGTGGATGGGGCTGAGGAGCAATAAAGCAGGTAGGGCGTTGGTCTGGCACGCGGCCGACCCGGGTTCAATCCCCGGCATCCCATAGGGTCCCCCGAGCACCGCCAGGAGGGATCCCTGAGTGCAGAGCCAGGAGTCAGCCCTGAGCATCGCGGGGGATGGAGCAAAAACAGCAAGAATTTTGTAAAAAGATTAAACACTAAAGAGTAGAGGAGGAGGAGGAGGGAAGAGCATCCCCCCACCGCCCTGGGACCCCGAGTCTCTGCCTGGCCCCTTGCCTAGGACAGTGACAGAGTCGGGGCTGCTGCCGGGCCCCACCCCGGGGAAGCTTCTAGCAAGCCGAGCTGGCGGGAACAGAGGCAGGAGGGCACCTGCCCCAGGGGTCCGGACGGATGGCTCCGGGGGCTTCAAACCACAGCGGGGGCCGCACACCTGGTGGCCTCGGACCCCCCCCCCAAGTCCTTCCCCAGCTCCCGGGAGAGGTGAGCGTGCGGCCGGGGTCCCGCCCCCCACCCTCTGCCCGCTGTCAGCCCGGAGGCCGGGAGAGGGGTCTCGCTTCCATGAGGCTGCCGGGGGTCCGCCCCGACCACGGCCCCGCGGTCAGGAGACGGCCAGGGCGCGAGGGACGCCGTGACCTCGGGCTTACCCGCCCAACCGAGCCGCCGCCCCTGGAGCCAGCTGGGGGGAGGGGTCCTGCTGGGGGGAGGGGAGGACCCCACCCGTGACCATCGTCAGGAGTCAGGATGGCCCCGGGACCCCTGGGGGTCGCAGGGGAGGTGCCCAGCTGTGTGCACGGGCCAGGCTGCCCCGCTGGGCGCTGCCAGGGCTGGGGCCTGAGCAGGACCACTGGGGGCCCCTCGGTGCCCTGTGACGGGGCCACGACCTGCTAAAGAGCCAGATGGGGCCACGGAGCCTCTTTTCCAGAGTTAGTGACCAGGAAATAATAATGGGCCAGCCCTGCCTGTCCTGTGCATGTGCACACGTGTGTGTGAATGTGCGCATGGACACTGCATGCACACTCACATGTACACATGTATGTGTGTCCACATGCATGTGGACACATGTATGTGGCCACTGCATACATATTCACATGTGCAGGTATATGTATGTCCATGTGCACATGAATGCTGCATGCATATTCACATATGCACACATCTGTACACATGTGTGTCCACGTGCATGTGAACACTGCATGCGTATTCACATATGCACATGTGTGTATGTGTGTACATGGACACTGCATGCATATTCACATGTGCACACATGTGTATGTGTCCATGTGCATGTGGACACTGCATGCATATTCACATGTGCACACCTGTGCCCATATATTCACACATGTGCACTTGTAGGCACATCAAGTGTGCATGCATGTGCTTGTCCATGTACATGTCATGTGCATGCGTGTGTAGGCGTGTGCCCGTGTGCCCACATACACTGAGCACGCCGTCCCGTGGGCTATGCAGTGGCTGACGGTCCCTCTGGACGCGGCGAGTCCCCCCCAGCCGACCCTGTCTGGGCCACGTTGGGCAGGGCTGGTGCTGAGGCTGCCAGGGCGTCCCCGGAGGGTCCGGTGTCCTGGGTGGGTCGGGGCCAAGGGGTCGCGTGGGGTGGTCCCTCTCGAGGCCCCTGGATTCAGCCCTGCTAGAGCAGCCGCCCCTCCAGCCCAGCAGAGGGAGCTCGGACCCCGGACACCAGGCCAGGCCGGCAGGGGCCTCACAGACGAAGGCTGGTGAAGTCTGCCGAGCCGGGACACCCTCCCCTCGCTCCACGGGCCTGTCAGGGAAAGGACCCCTCTTCCAGACAGGCCGCCTGGTTGTCTCCGCA